>NC_080671.1:246114781-246414781 GCF_030247195.1 Topomyia yanbarensis
ATTTATTTTACAGAAATAATACTCCTACAGTTTTTTCACCAAAAACTAAAAAAGTTTCGATCTTTCAAATGTAATTAAAAGATTGAAAATCCATTTGCAATGTTGGAAGATATATAGCTTTGAAAAAAACCATTTTTGTTTTGAAAATCGCCTGTAACTATGCAAACAAAAGAGATAGAAACTTTATTGCTTCGGCAAAAATGTGTATTTACAAAAGCTCTAAAAATCTCTAGAACAAAGTATTAGCGAGAAATTAACACATAAAAAGATATTAATAGAAAACCAATTTTTAAAGAGCCACCCCACCTTAAATATTGCAAAAATCATAGCACATGAACCATTAGAGATAGCCACAAAGTTTTTTCAGAAAAGTTGCTCCAATTTGATTGATTTATAACTTTGTAGAACATTATGTAGCTGAATTTTACATATCTAAGAAGTTGATACTTTGAACACCCTAACCACAAGGACCACCCTAATTCAACTAATATAAAAAAATTGGCAAGAAAGTACTAACAAAGTTTGTCGAAGATACTATATATCTAAAACCAACGGTTTTGGCGCAAACAGTTTTGTCTTCCTAAATACAGCTTTGGGACCATAGTGCACTGTTTTAGGGATTTTCAGTTTTGTTTTAGGGAACATGATCAATTTTTTATGGATCGTTTTTCAATTTTTTATGGATCGTTTTTGTTGATTTAGCGGCGCAACCTTAGGGCTGCCATTCCCCACTGGAAATTCATCCAAATGGTGTAAAATTATGGGGAAACAAGGCAAGTTAGGTAATCAGAACATGGGGTTAAATGAGCAATTCGCACTATTTTTGATATTTTCAATAGTTGGAGGTACCAAATCATCGCGGCCATATGCAGTAACGAATCAGAGATAAAAAATAATATAATATATAAATTTTTTTGACAAGAAAGGTCTATTTACAGTAAGTCCAAAAACTATTTGTTATCCGATTTAGCCCTTAATTTACCTAATTTGTACATGCCATACTTTAAAGTGGCCTATTTCTAAAAATATTCAGCAAGACGAATGCATTTTGGTCCAAACCATTTTGGTTTTGGATTTATATTTATGGCATGAAATAAGCAATCTAAGTAACCTAAAACATGCGAAAAAAATTCGTTAACCATCTTGTTTATTGGCGAATGTAATTAACCAATCCACTAAGATGCTCAAAATGTTTGTTTTGAAAATGAAAGAAAATGTAGTTTGCATATCAAGTTGAACATATTATGTATAAGCCTTTCTATTCCCGTTAAAAAAGAAATGGTGCCAAATTATTTCGTGAGGAAAACAAAATATTTTGCACTGCATAAACCGGTTGAGGTTAGGTATTTCCTGAAGCAAAGAAACCAAAATCCTTTGGCGATACATTGCATCTGTGGTTGTAAATCAGCTGTTAGAAATCTTAATGGAGCATTCACCTGAACTCTCTAATGCTGACATTCTACGCGCAAATGCCGTTCTGCTGGCTCTTGACTGTAGAGTAAGTACAATAGACCTTTCTTGTCAGACCTTACCCCTATTTTTGTTATTTTTTATCAAATGAGAAACCCTACTACGAGCGATATTCTATCTATTCTCGTTAACTGATCGAGTTTTTATGCGCAACAAAATACCTTATAATACCGATCACACGATCCAGATTGTGTCATCAAAATCGATTGTTTGAGCTTTCAACTATCCCCAATCGTACACAGTTTGATCTGCGGTGAATAAAATGAGGTTTCGGCGTAAGACGAAAATTAGTCAGGTTCCAACCCTAACTACAAAGAGGCCGCGTAAACCTGAGTTGAAGCTGATATTAGGATGCGAGAAACCTGCTTGCAGTAAACCAGGGATAATGCCAAATAACAGCCGGGCGGATCTGTGCCGATTGTTTTCTTTTACTTTGACAGGTTCCAATTGATTTGCTGCAAGCAAGTTTCTCGCATGTTGCATTATAATGTTAGTACTAGCCCCAACTCAATTTCTCGCCGCCACTTTGTTGGCCACCTTAGTTTTGAGGGCAAACAAATACAGCATAATAATTACCAAGCTGATGATTGAAACTCACTACTCTTTGAATAGCATAACATCGGATTTACATGCATATCGCTAGCCCCATTCGATAATTTCCGATTCCATGATTCGTAGAGTTCTCAGCGCTGCTGCCGGAGTGGCTGTGCACCAGGGAAGTTCCTCTAGCGCACCGGGGAAGTTCTACTTTTGCATGCAAGTAGAAATATCAGATTCAAAGGAACACTTTTTAAAGATTCTTATCTAAAGCGCAAAACCTTGGCCAAACTAGTACATAGAACTGCACAGTGCACATTAATTAAAAATCGCTGTACCCCACATAATCGTTTAACCAAAATATATAAATCAGCATTTTATTTCTGTAATAAATAATTTAATAACCAACAGACAAGATGCACAACACATTCATTTCAGCGTATAAATAAAAAAAATATCGAGACTATACCATTGACAAAACAATACCCTATTCCCCCGAAATGTAGGCCGATACGATTGCTAGTCCTTGTCCGATAATACGTGAACCAAACGTTCCCAGCTTTGCTTCCTCTAGAGATTAAAATCTTTTATTTCTATAAGCATGATAATCACTATGAAGGGTTCATAATACCTGAAAATGTTTTGGAATCGAATGTATGATAAGTGAATGGCGAGAATCTGACGATAAACATATGATAGCAGGAGCTGCCAGAATAACAAGATTTTGAGCTACTGCTGGTACCTCATCTTAATTTCGCTTGATAGCAATGCGACCCGACCTCCTTCAAAAGGTAATAAAACTACAATGGATTCGTTCGAAAAATCATTCCAATGCATTCGTAATTTTCCCGTTTATTTCAAAAGCTATATTTCTACAGTACAGACAATCCATCCTACGGCTAGAACCCATAAGAATTGATCCTAATCTCAATATCTGTACTCGTTATCTATTACCGTCATGACAAAATGAGTGCAGTTTTTGGATTCCATAGATAAAAACGATTATTCAAACAATTTACTGATTATATATAATCACAACATATTAACAATTATTATCTCTGTGACAATTTAAATAAAAACCTACTCTCTATGCAAACAACAAATATCATTTCGAATCGACTAAATGTTATTCCCTGCCAATTTGAACTAGTCAACTATCGCAGATAGCTTCACTGCGGTGCCAAAATTATCGCATCTCGAGATGGAATAGAAATTTGCATAAAATTTCTCCTGCCCGTTCATCCTTCCTGGAATGTACAATGCTCTACATTCTTATCAATCCTGTCAAATCTTCCAAACTGTGTATCGTCTGTGCAGAGCATAGTTTTGTACTTGCCGGACACCAATGCGATAATCGGTGAAACTTTTGCTGTAATGGAAGTTGAACACGAACCATAAATTGTTCCGTTTGAAAGCGATAACCCTGTCGTCCTCATGTTTGCGCCAACATACGCCGGTAGGCAGTCCAGCCAATGGAAACGCTCTTCGGTGTGGTTCATGGCACGATCAAAATAGTTAAGGTATCAGTATTTCAACAACTTATCATCGACCAAGTGCCACTGCTGGCAAGCGTATCCCGAGATCGATGATCATGTTCGGTTCTGCAGTTACCAGCATACTTATCCACCAGTCAGAAAGCAATTGTTTTTCACCGCATTTTCCATCCAGCGCCGACGGTCAATGTATCAGCCTGGTTCAAAATGTTCCAATCCTCATCCTTCTTTGTTGTAAGAAGTTCGATACACTTGTCGGGAATTGCAATGCCCAGACGACAACCGAATCCAATACTACCTTCTTCAGTGGGACGACAGTGTTGGTACTCACGTCCTCCGCAAATGATTCAAATTGTGCAACTTGTTCACAATGGCTAAATAGATCAGCGCTTCAGTGTCCACGTTCAAACCGAAGTACTCGTTATAATCACCGGAAAAGCCTTCGCCAAAAAAACGTGAGTGGTACAGTATTGAAGTAATCTCATCGAAGCGATAGCCGTCGAAGTTGTACTCGTCATGCCACCAGCGTAGGTTTGACAGTAACAATCGAAGTACCTCGTATCTGTCCAAACCAAATATAGTTAGTTTATGCAATAACTTACCTTGAATAGTTAGTTGTAAAGCAATAACTTACTATGAATAGTTAAACGACTATCTCAGTGTCTTGAAGCACGCAGTACGGGAAGTAGCACGAGTTGGTACACAAGGCAGCTTCGCAAGGAACGAAAAAGGTGTCTTGTCTTTGTCTTGTCTTTGTCTTGTCTTTGTCTTGTCTTTGTCTTGTCTTTGTCTTGTCTTTGTCTTGTCTTTGTCTTGTCTTTGTCTTGTCTTTGTCTTGTCTTTGTCTTGTCTTTGTCTTGTCTTTGTCTTGTCTTTGTCTTGTCTTTGTCCTGTCTTTGTCTTGTCTTTGTCTTGTCTTTGTCTTGTCTTTGTCTTGTCTTTGTCTTGTCTTTGTCTTGTCTTTGTCTTGTCTTTGTCTTGTCTTTGTCTTGTCTTTGTCTTGTCTTTGTCTTGTCTTTGTCTTGTCTTTGTCTTGTCTTTGTCTTGTCTTTGTCTTGTCTTTGTCTTGTCTTTGTCTTGTCTTTGTCTTGTCTTTGTCTTGTCTTTGTCTTGTCTTTGTCTTGTCTTTGTCTTGTCTTTGTCTTGTCTTTGTCTTGTCTTTGTCTTGTCTTTGTCTTGTCTTTGTCTTGTCTTTGTCTTGTCTTTGTCTTGTCTTTGTCTTGTCTTTGTCTTGTCTTTGTCTTGTCTTTGTCTTGTCTTTGTCTTGTCTTTGTCTTGTCTTTGTCTTGTCTTTGTCTTGTCTTTGTCTTGTCTTTGTCTTGTCTTTGTCTTGTCTTTGTCTTGTCTTTGTCTTGTCTTTGTCTTGTCTTTGTCTTGTCTTTGTCTTGTCTTTGTCTTGTCTTTGTCTTGTCTTTGTCTTGTCTTTGTCTTGTCTTTGTCTTGTCTTTGTCTTGTCTTTGTCTTGTCTTTGTCTTGTCTTTGTCTTGTCTTTGTCTTGTCTTTGTCTTGTCTTTGTCTTGTCTTTGTCTTGTCTTTGTCTTTGTCTTGTCTTTGTCTTGTCTTTGTCTTGTCTTTGTCTTGTCTTTGTCTTGTCTTTGTCTTGTCTTTGTCTTGTCTTTGTCTTGTCTTTGTCTTGTCTTTGTCTTGTCTTTGTCTTGTCTTTGTCTTGTCTTTGTCTTGTCTTTGTCTTGTCTTTGTCTTGTCTTTGTCTTGTCTTTGTCTTGTCTTTGTCTTGTCTTTGTCTTGTCTTTGTCTTGTCTTTGTCTTGTCTTTGTCTTGTCTTTGTCTTGTCTTTGTCTTGTCTTTGTCTTGTCTTTGTCTTGTCTTTGTCTTGTCTTTGTCTTGTCTTTGTCTTGTCTTTGTCTTGTCTTTGTCTTGTCTTTGTCTTGTCTTTGTCTTGTCTTTGTCTTGTCTTTGTCTTGTCTTTGTCTTGTCTTTGTCTTGTCTTTGTCTTGTCTTTGTCTTGTCTTTGTCTTGTCTTTGTCTTGTCTTTGTCTTGTCTTTGTCTTGTCTTTGTCTTGTCTTTGTCTTGTCTTTGTCTTGTCTTTGTCTTGTCTTTGTCTTGTCTTTGTCTTGTCTTTGTCTTGTCTTTTTTGTCTTGTCTTTGTCTTGTCTTTGTCTTGTCTTTGTCTTGTCTTTGTCTTGTCTTTGTCTTGTCTTTGTCTTGTCTTTGTCTTGTCTTTGTCTTGTCTTTGTCTTGTCTTTGTCTTGTCTTTGTCTTGTCTTTGTCTTGTCTTTGTCTTGTCTTTGTCTTGTCTTTGTCTTGTCTTTGTCTTGTCTTTGTCTTGTCTTTGTCTTGTCTTTGTCTTGTCTTTGTCTTGTCTTTGTCTTGTCTTTGTCTTGTCTTTGTCTTGTCTTTGTCTTGTCTTTGTCTTGTCTTTGTCTTGTCTTTGTCTTGTCTTTGTCTTGTCTTTGTCTTGTCTTTGTCTTGTCTTTGTCTTGTCTTTGTCTTGTCTTTGTCTTGTCTTTGTCTTGTCTTTGTCTTGTCTTTGTCTTGTCTTTGTCTTGTCTTTGTCTTGTCTTTGTCTTGTCTTTGTCTTGTCTTTGTCTTGTCTTTGTCTTGTCTTTGTCTTGTCTTTGTCTTGTCTTTGTCTTGTCTTTGTCTTGTCTTTGTCTTGTCTTTGTCTTGTCTTTGTCTTGTCTTTGTCTTGTCTTTGTCTTGTCTTTGTCTTGTCTTTGTCTTGTCTTTGTCTTGTCTTTGTCTTGTCTTTGTCTTGTCTTTGTCTTGTCTTTGTCTTGTCTTTGTCTTGTCTTTGTCTTGTCTTTGTCTTGTCTTTGTCTTGTCTTTGTCTTGTCTTTGTCTTGTCTTTGTCTTGTCTTTGTCTTGTCTTTGTCTTGTCTTTGTCTTGTCTTTGTCTTGTCTTTGTCTTGTCTTTGTCTTGTCTTTGTCTTGTCTTTGTCTTGTCTTTGTCTTGTCTTTGTCTTGTCTTTGTCTTGTCTTTGTCTTGTCTTTGTCTTGTCTTGTCTTTGTCTTGTCTTTGTCTTGTCTTTGTCTTGTCTTTGTCTTGTCTTTGTCTTGTCTTTGTCTTGTCTTTGTCTTGTCTTTGTCTTGTCTTTGTCTTGTCTTTGTCTTGTCTTTGTCTTGTCTTTGTCTTGTCTTTGTCTTGTCTTTGTCTTGTCTTTGTCTTGTCTTTGTCTTGTCTTTGTCTTGTCTTTGTCTTGTCTTTGTCTTGTCTTTGTCTTGTCTTTGTCTTGTCTTTGTCTTGTCTTTGTCTTGTCTTTGTCTTGTCTTTGTCTTGTCTTTGTCTTGTCTTTGTCTTGTCTTTGTCTTGTCTTTGTCTTGTCTTTGTCTTGTCTTTGTCTTGTCTTTGTCTTGTCTTTGTCTTGTCTTTGTCTTGTCTTTGTCTTGTCTTTGTCTTGTCTTTGTCTTGTCTTTGTCTTGTCTTTGTCTTGTCTTTGTCTTGTCTTTGTCTTGTCTTTGTCTTGTCTTTGTCTTGTCTTTGTCTTGTCTTTGTCTTGTCTTTGTCTTGTCTTTGTCTTGTCTTTGTCTTGTCTTTGTCTTGTCTTTGTCTTGTCTTTGTCTTGTCTTTGTCTTGTCTTTGTCTTGTCTTTGTCTTGTCTTTGTCTTGTCTTTGTCTTGTCTTTGTCTTGTCTTTGTCTTGTCTTTGTCTTGTCTTTGTCTTGTCTTTGTCTTGTCTTTGTCTTGTCTTTGTCTTGTCTTTGTCTTGTCTTTGTCTTGTCTTTGTCTTGTCTTTGTCTTGTCTTTGTCTTGTCTTTGTCTTGTCTTTGTCTTGTCTTTGTCTTGTCTTTGTCTTGTCTTTGTCTTGTCTTTGTCTTGTCTTTGTCTTGTCTTTGTCTTGTCTTTGTCTTGTCTTTGTCTTGTCTTTGTCTTGTCTTTGTCTTGTCTTTGTCTTGTCTTTGTCTTGTCTTTGTCTTGTCTTTGTCTTGTCTTTGTCTTGTCTTTGTCTTGTCTTTGTCTTGTCTTTGTCTTGTCTTTGTCTTGTCTTTGTCTTGTCTTTGTCTTGTCTTTGTCTTGTCTTTGTCTTGTCTTTGTCTTGTCTTTGTCTTGTCTTTGTCTTGTCTTTGTCTTGTCTTTGTCTTGTCTTTGTCTTGTCTTTGTCTTGTCTTTGTCTTGTCTTTGTCTTGTCTTTGTCTTGTCTTTGTCTTGTCTTTGTCTTGTCTTTGTCTTGTCTTTGTCTTGTCTTTGTCTTGTCTTTGTCTTGTCTTTGTCTTGTCTTTGTCTTGTCTTTGTCTTGTCTTTGTCTTGTCTTTGTCTTGTCTTTGTCTTGTCTTTGTCTTGTCTTTGTCTTGTCTTTGTCTTGTCTTTGTCTTGTCTTTGTCTTGTCTTTGTCTTGTCTTTGTCTTGTCTTTGTCTTGTCTTTGTCTTGTCTTTGTCTTGTCTTTGTCTTGTCTTTGTCTTGTCTTTGTCTTGTCTTTGTCTTGTCTTTGTCTTGTCTTTGTCTTGTCTTTGTCTTGTCTTTGTCTTGTCTTTGTCTTGTCTTTGTCTTGTCTTTGTCTTGTCTTTGTCTTGTCTTTGTCTTGTCTTTGTCTTGTCTTTGTCTTGTCTTTGTCTTGTCTTTGTCTTGTCTTTGTCTTGTCTTTGTCTTGTCTTTGTCTTGTCTTTGTCTTGTCTTTGTCTTGTCTTTGTCTTGTCTTTGTCTTGTCTTTGTCTTGTCTTTGTCTTGTCTTTGTCTTGTCTTTGTCTTGTCTTTGTCTTGTCTTTGTCTTGTCTTTGTCTTGTCTTTGTCTTGTCTTTGTCTTGTCTTTGTCTTGTCTTTGTCTTGTCTTTGTCTTGTCTTTGTCTTGTCTTTGTCTTGTCTTTGTCTTGTCTTTGTCTTGTCTTTGTCTTGTCTTTGTCTTGTCTTTGTCTTGTCTTTGTCTTGTCTTTGTCTTGTCTTTGTCTTGTCTTTGTCTTGTCTTTGTCTTGTCTTTGTCTTGTCTTTGTCTTGTCTTTGTCTTGTCTTTGTCTTGTCTTTGTCTTGTCTTTGTCTTGTCTTTGTCTTGTCTTTGTCTTGTCTTTGTCTTGTCTTTGTCTTGTCTTTGTCTTGTCTTTGTCTTGTCTTTGTCTTGTCTTTGTCTTGTCTTTGTCTTGTCTTTGTCTTGTCTTTGTCTTGTCTTTGTCTTGTCTTTGTCTTGTCTTTGTCTTGTCTTTGTCTTGTCTTTGTCTTGTCTTTGTCTTGTCTTTGTCTTGTCTTTGTCTTGTCTTTGTCTTGTCTTTGTCTTGTCTTTGTCTTGTCTTTGTCTTGTCTTTGTCTTGTCTTTGTCTTGTCTTTGTCTTGTCTTTGTCTTGTCTTTGTCTTGTCTTTGTCTTGTCTTTGTCTTGTCTTTGTCTTGTCTTTGTCTTGTCTTTGTCTTGTCTTTGTCTTGTCTTTGTCTTGTCTTTGTCTTGTCTTTGTCTTGTCTTTGTCTTGTCTTTGTCTTGTCTTTGTCTTGTCTTTGTCTTGTCTTTGTCTTGTCTTTGTCTTGTCTTTGTCTTGTCTTTGTCTTGTCTTTGTCTTGTCTTTGTCTTGTCTTTGTCTTGTCTTTGTCTTGTCTTTGTCTTGTCTTTGTCTTGTCTTTGTCTTGTCTTTGTCTTGTCTTTGTCTTGTCTTTGTCTTGTCTTTGTCTTGTCTTTGTCTTGTCTTTGTCTTGTCTTTGTCTTGTCTTTGTCTTGTCTTTGTCTTGTCTTTGTCTTGTCTTTGTCTTGTCTTTGTCTTGTCTTTGTCTTGTCTTTGTCTTGTCTTTGTCTTGTCTTTGTCTTGTCTTTGTCTTTGTCTTTGTCTTGTCTTTGTCTTGTCTTTGTCTTGTCTTTGTCTTGTCTTTGTCTTGTCTTTGTCTTGTCTTTGTCTTGTCTTTGTCTTGTCTTTGTCTTGTCTTTGTCTTGTCTTTGTCTTGTCTTTGTCTTGTCTTTGTCTTGTCTTTGTCTTGTCTTTGTCTTGTCTTTGTCTTGTCTTTGTCTTGTCTTGTCTTTGTCTTGTCTTTGTCTTGTCTTTGTCTTGTCTTTGTCTTGTCTTTGTCTTGTCTTTGTCTTGTCTTTGTCTTGTCTTTGTCTTGTCTTTGTCTTGTCTTTGTCTTGTCTTTGTCTTGTCTTTGTCTTGTCTTTGTCTTGTCTTTGTCTTGTCTTTGTCTTGTCTTTGTCTTGTCTTTGTCTTGTCTTTGTCTTGTCTTTGTCTTGTCTTTGTCTTGTCTTTGTCTTGTCTTTGTCTTGTCTTTGTCTTGTCTTTGTCTTGTCTTTGTCTTGTCTTTGTCTTGTCTTTGTCTTGTCTTTGTCTTGTCTTTGTCTTGTCTTTGTCTTGTCTTTGTCTTGTCTTTGTCTTGTCTTTGTCTTGTCTTTGTCTTGTCTTTGTCTTGTCTTTGTCTTGTCTTTGTCTTGTCTTTGTCTTGTCTTTGTCTTGTCTTTGTCTTGTCTTTGTCTTGTCTTTGTCTTGTCTTTGTCTTGTCTTTGTCTTGTCTTTGTCTTGTCTTTGTCTTGTCTTTGTCTTGTCTTTGTCTTGTCTTTGTCTTGTCTTTGTCTTGTCTTTGTCTTGTCTTTGTCTTGTCTTTGTCTTGTCTTTGTCTTGTCTTTGTCTTGTCTTTGTCTTGTCTTTGTCTTGTCTTTGTCTTGTCTTTGTCTTGTCTTTGTCTTGTCTTTGTCTTGTCTTTGTCTTGTCTTTGTCTTGTCTTTGTCTTGTCTTTGTCTTGTCTTTGTCTTGTCTTTGTCTTGTCTTTGTCTTGTCTTTGTCTTGTCTTTGTCTTGTCTTTGTCTTGTCTTTGTCTTGTCTTTGTCTTGTCTTTGTCTTGTCTTTGTCTTGTCTTTGTCTTGTCTTTGTCTTGTCTTTGTCTTGTCTTTGTCTTGTCTTTGTCTTGTCTTTGTCTTGTCTTTGTCTTGTCTTTGTCTTGTCTTTGTCTTGTCTTTGTCTTGTCTTTGTCTTGTCTTTGTCTTGTCTTTGTCTTGTCTTTGTCTTGTCTTTGTCTTGTCTTTGTCTTGTCTTTGTCTTGTCTTTGTCTTGTCTTTGTCTTGTCTTTGTCTTGTCTTTGTCTTGTCTTTGTCTTGTCTTTGTCTTGTCTTTGTCTTGTCTTTGTCTTGTCTTTGTCTTGTCTTTGTCTTGTCTTTGTCTTGTCTTTGTCTTGTCTTTGTCTTGTCTTTGTCTTGTCTTTGTCTTGTCTTTGTCTTGTCTTTGTCTTGTCTTTGTCTTGTCTTTGTCTTGTCTTTGTCTTGTCTTTGTCTTGTCTTTGTCTTGTCTTTGTCTTGTCTTTGTCTTGTCTTTGTCTTGTCTTTGTCTTGTCTTTGTCTTGTCTTTGTCTTGTCTTTGTCTTGTCTTTGTCTTGTCTTTGTCTTGTCTTTGTCTTGTCTTTGTCTTGTCTTTGTCTTGTCTTTGTCTTGTCTTTGTCTTGTCTTTGTCTTGTCTTTGTCTTGTCTTTGTCTTGTCTTTGTCTTGTCTTTGTCTTGTCTTTGTCTTGTCTTTGTCTTGTCTTTGTCTTGTCTTTGTCTTGTCTTTGTCTTGTCTTTGTCTTGTCTTTGTCTTGTCTTTGTCTTGTCTTTGTCTTGTCTTTGTCTTGTCTTTGTCTTGTCTTTGTCTTGTCTTTGTCTTGTCTTTGTCTTGTCTTTGTCTTGTCTTTGTCTTGTCTTTGTCTTGTCTTTGTCTTGTCTTTGTCTTGTCTTTGTCTTGTCTTTGTCTTGTCTTTGTCTTGTCTTTGTCTTGTCTTTGTCTTGTCTTTGTCTTGTCTTTGTCTTGTCTTTGTCTTGTCTTTGTCTTGTCTTGTCTTGTCTTGTCTTTGTCTTGTCTTTGTCTTGTCTTTGTCTTGTCTTTGTCTTGTCTTTGTCTTGTCTTTGTCTTGTCTTTGTCTTGTCTTTGTCTTGTCTTTGTCTTGTCTTTGTCTTGTCTTTGTCTTGTCTTTGTCTTGTCTTTGTCTTGTCTTTGTCTTGTCTTTGTCTTGTCTTTGTCTTGTCTTTGTCTTGTCTTTGTCTTGTCTTTGTCTTGTCTTTGTCTTGTCTTTGTCTTGTCTTTGTCTTGTCTTTGTCTTGTCTTTGTCTTGTCTTTGTCTTGTCTTTGTCTTGTCTTTGTCTTGTCTTTGTCTTGTCTTTGTCTTGTCTTTGTCTTGTCTTTGTCTTGTCTTTGTCTTGTCTTTGTCTTGTCTTTGTCTTGTCTTTGTCTTGTCTTTGTCTTGTCTTTGTCTTGTCTTTGTCTTGTCTTTGTCTTGTCTTTGTCTTGTCTTTGTCTTGTCTTTGTCTTGTCTTTGTCTTGTCTTTGTCTTGTCTTTGTCTTGTCTTTGTCTTGTCTTTGTCTTGTCTTTGTCTTGTCTTTGTCTTGTCTTTGTCTTGTCTTTGTCTTGTCTTTGTCTTGTCTTTGTCTTGTCTTTGTCTTGTCTTTGTCTTGTCTTTGTCTTGTCTTTGTCTTGTCTTTGTCTTGTCTTTGTCTTGTCTTTGTCTTGTCTTTGTCTTGTCTTTGTCTTGTCTTTGTCTTGTCTTTGTCTTGTCTTTGTCTTGTCTTTGTCTTGTCTTTGTCTTGTCTTTGTCTTGTCTTTGTCTTGTCTTTGTCTTGTCTTTGTCTTGTCTTTGTCTTGTCTTTGTCTTGTCTTTGTCTTGTCTTTGTCTTGTCTTTGTCTTGTCTTTGTCTTGTCTTTGTCTTGTCTTTGTCTTGTCTTTGTCTTGTCTTTGTCTTGTCTTTGTCTTGTCTTTGTCTTGTCTTTGTCTTGTCTTTGTCTTGTCTTTGTCTTGTCTTTGTCTTGTCTTTGTCTTGTCTTTGTCTTGTCTTTGTCTTGTCTTTGTCTTGTCTTTGTCTTGTCTTTGTCTTGTCTTTGTCTTGTCTTTGTCTTGTCTTTGTCTTGTCTTTGTCTTGTCTTTGTCTTGTCTTTGTCTTGTCTTTGTCTTGTCTTTGTCTTGTCTTTGTCTTGTCTTTGTCTTGTCTTTGTCTTGTCTTTGTCTTGTCTTTGTCTTGTCTTTGTCTTGTCTTTGTCTTGTCTTTGTCTTGTCTTTGTCTTGTCTTTGTCTTGTCTTTGTCTTGTCTTTGTCTTGTCTTTGTCTTGTCTTTGTCTTGTCTTTGTCTTGTCTTTGTCTTGTCTTTGTCTTGTCTTTGTCTTGTCTTTGTCTTGTCTTTGTCTTGTCTTTGTCTTGTCTTTGTCTTGTCTTTGTCTTGTCTTTGTCTTGTCTTTGTCTTGTCTTTGTCTTGTCTTTGTCTTGTCTTTGTCTTGTCTTTGTCTTGTCTTTGTCTTGTCTTTGTCTTGTCTTTGTCTTGTCTTTGTCTTGTCTTTGTCTTGTCTTTGTCTTGTCTTTGTCTTGTCTTTGTCTTGTCTTTGTCTTGTCTTTGTCTTGTCTTTGTCTTGTCTTTGTCTTGTCTTTGTCTTGTCTTTGTCTTGTCTTTGTCTTGTCTTTGTCTTGTCTTTGTCTTGTCTTTGTCTTGTCTTTGTCTTGTCTTTGTCTTGTCTTTGTCTTGTCTTTGTCTTGTCTTTGTCTTGTCTTTGTCTTGTCTTTGTCTTGTCTTTGTCTTGTCTTTGTCTTTGTCTTTGTCTTTGTCTTTGTCTTTGTCTTTGTCTTTGTCTTTGTCTTTGTCTTTGTCTTTGTCTTTATCTTGTCTTGTCTTGTCTTTGTCTTGTCTTTGTCTTGTCTTTGTCTTGTCTTTGTCTTGTCTTTGTCTTGTCTTTGTCTTGTCTTTGTCTTGTCTTTGTCTTGTCTTTGTCTTGTCTTTGTCTTGTCTTTGTCTTGTCTTTGTCTTGTCTTTGTCTTGTCTTTGTCTTGTCTTTGTCTTGTCTTTGTCTTGTCTTTGTCTTGTCTTTGTCTTGTCTTTGTCTTGTCTTTGTCTTGTCTTTGTCTTGTCTTTGTCTTGTCTTTGTCTTGTCTTTGTCTTGTCTTTGTCTTGTCTTTGTCCTGTCTTTGTCTTGTCTTTGTCTTGTCTTTGTCTTGTCTTTGTCTTGTCTTTGACTTGTCATGAAAATTTCTTTAAAACACATGCACATGGTGATACATTTCTCACCTTGCAGTGCAGGGTAACAGAATCATTATGCAAGGTTTCGTAAACAAAAATATTTCTTTTTATAAAAATCAATTTGATCGTCCTCCCAATTTTTTCCCAACCCACCAATTTCCACTACTGATCACGGAAATCACTTGAAAACACATGGCGATAAAATTTTCGTCTTCTGATGGATGCAGGATAGGGAAACAGAATCATTCTGCAAGGATTCTTTCTATAAAAATCAATTTGATCGTCCTCCCATTTTTTTCCAACCCACCAATTTCCACTGGTGATCATGTAAATTTCTTGAAAACACAAGGCAATAAAATTTTCTTCTTCTGATGGATACAGGATAGGCAAACAAAATCATCCGGCAAGGTTTCCTAAGCAAAAACAATTGTTTCAATGGAAATCAGTTTTATTGTCCTCTAAATTTTTCTAATTCACCAATTTCCACTACTGATCATGGAAATTTCTTGAAAACACATGGCAATAAATTTTTCTTCTTCTGATGGATGCAGGATAGAGAAACAGAATTGTTCTGCAAGGATTCTTTCTATAAAAATCAATTTGATCGTCCTCCCATTTTTTCCAACCCTCAAATTTCCACTACTGATCACGGAAATTATTTGAAAACACATGGCAATAAAATTTTCTTCTTCTGATGGATACAAGATAGGCAAACAAAATCATCCGGCAAGGTTTCCTAAGCAACAACAATTGTTTTAATAGAAATCAATTTTATTGTCCTCTCAATTTTTCCAACCCACCAATTTCCACTAATGATCATGGAAATTTCTTGAAAACACATGGCAATAAAATTTTCTTCTTCTGATGGATGCAGGATAGGCAAACAAAATCATCCGGCAAGGTTTCCTAAGCAACAACAATTGTTTCAATAGAAATCAATTTTATTGTTCTCTCAATTCTTCCAACCCACCAATTTCCACTACTGATCATGGAAATTTCTTGAAAACACATGGCAATAAAATTTTCTTCTTCTGATGGATACAGGATAGGCAAACAAAGTCATCCGGCAAGGTTTCGTAAACAAAAATATTTGTTTCTATGAAAATCAAATTGATCGTCCTCCCATTTTTTCCAACCCACCAATTTCCACTTGTGATCATGGAAATTTCTTGAAAACACGAGGCAATAAAATTTTCTTCTTCTGATGTATACAGGATAGGCAAACAAAATCATCCGGCAAGGCTTCCTAAGCAAAAACTATTGTTTCAATGGAAATCAGTTTTATTGTCCTCTCAATTTTTCTAATTCACCAATTTCCACTACTGATCATGGAAATTTCTTGAAAACACATGGCGATAAAATTTTCTTCTTCTATTGTATGCAGGATTGGGCAACAGAATCATTCTGCAAGGATTCTTTCTATAATAATCAATGTGATCGTGCTTCCATTTTTTTCCAACCCACCAATTTCCACTGGTGATCATGGAAATTTGTTGAAAACACAAGGCAATAAAATTTTCTTCTTGTGATGGATACAGGATAGGCAATCAAAATCATCCTGCAAGGTTTCCTAAGCAACAACAATTGTTTCAATAGAAATCAATTTTATTGTCCTCTCAATTTTTCCAACCCACCAATTTCCACTACTGATCATGGAAATTTCTTGAAAACACATGGCGATAAAATTTTCTTCTTCTAATGTATGCAGGATAGGGCAACAGAATCATTCTGCAAGGATTCTTTCTATAAAAATCAATGTGATCGTGCTTCCATTTTTTTCCAACCCACCAATTTCCGCTGGTGATCATGGAAATTTCTGAAAACACAAGGCAATAAAATTTTCTTCTTGTGATGGATACAGGATAGGCAAACAAAATCATCCGGCAAGGTTTCCTAAGCAACAACAATTGTTTCAATAGAAATCAATTTTATTGTCCTCTCAATTTTTCCAACCCACCAATTCCCACTACTGATCATGGAAATTTCTTGAAAACACAAGGCAATAAAATTTTCTTCTTCTGATGGATACATGATAGGCAAACAAAATCATCTGGCAAGGTTTCCTAAGCAAAAACAATTGTTTCAATGGAAATCAGTTTTATTGTCCTCTCAATTTTTCTAATTCACCAATTTCCACTACTGATCATGGAAATTTCTTGAAAACACATGGTGATAAAATTTTCTTCTTCTGATGGATGCAGGATAGAGAAACAGAATCGTTCTGCAAGGATTCTTTCTATAAAAATCAATTTGATCGTCCTCCCATTTTTTCCAACCCACCAATTTCCACTACTGATCACGGAAATTATTTGAAAACACATGGCGATAAAATTTTCTTCTTCTGATGGATACAAGATAGGCAAACAAAATCATCCGGCAAGGTTTCCTAAGCAACAACAATTGTTTCAATAGAAATCAATTTTATTGTCCTCTCAATTTTTCCAACCCACCAATTTCCACTACTGATCATGGAAATTTCTTGAAAACACATGGCGATAAAATTTTCTTCTTCTAATGTATGCAGGATAGGGCAACAGAATCATTCTGCAAGGATTCTTTCTATAAAAATCAATTTGATCGTGCTCCCATTTTTTTCCAACCCACCAATTTCCACTGGTGATCATGGAAATTTCTTGAAAACACATGGCAATAAAATTTTCTTCTTGTGATGGATACGGGATAGGGAAACAGAATCATTCTGCAAGGTTTCTTTCTATAAAATCAATTTGATCGTCCTCCCATTTTTTCCAACCCACCAATTTCCACTACTGATCACGGAAATTATTTGAAAACACATGGCAATAAAATTTTCTTCTTCTGATGGATACAGGATAGGCAAACAAAATCATCCGACAAGGTTTCCTAAGCAACAACAATTGTTTTAATAGAAATCAATTTCATTGTCCTCTCATTTTTTCCAACCCACCAATTTCCACTAATCATACATTTTTAAATTTTTGTTTAATGCAGGATAGTGAAACAGAATCATTCTGTAAGGTTTTCTAAGCAAAATTAATTCTTACAATAAAAATCAATTTGATAGTCCTCCCACATTTTTTCCCACCTTCCTATTTTGGGATTTTGAAATAAAAAAGTTTGTGCTCAGTAACAATTTAGGTTATGGTGGTTTTATAGCCACTCATACAGCCTAGATTGCACTTGTAGCGTGCTATAAAACTTCAATTGTGACTTAGATTACATTACAGTAAACGTCATTTTCCTAAATTAATAAACTTTACCTAACATGAATTGTAAGTTTTAGTCTCCTCAGCGCCGCCTGATGGGCGAATTCTGTAATTATCTATTCGCCGTCGGGTAGCACTCGACTCGCTGATGAATACTGCCGAAGACATCACACTTCTAAATAATGTTCTCGAGATTCAGAAATTGAAAAAGAATACATGCTCACTAGTGCTGCCTGGTCTATCTATTTCAATTAGTTTTGTCCATAATCGCGTAGCTCTTAACCTTCTCTAAATTTTTTTCCGAGAGCACCATCTCCTCTAAGTTATTAGACGTTTGTGACATACTAAATTCCACATTGTGCTGAAAGCTGGTACGCTCACGTTAAACTTATTCAATGACAGTTGCATTTACGAGAGGTTAGATTTATTTACTCTATTGTGTAGCACCCCTGGCGCTGCAGTTATCAATTTATTGGATATCCAATTGCTCTAAATTGTAGGTCTAAGCAAACACAAAACAACTTTACCAAATAAAGTATGGTGCTAAATGTTAACTCAGATGAAATATTCGAGCCCCAATTAGTCGAAATCCCATAAGCTAAGTGATTCCTATTAGGTGGGTACCGCACAATACGAATCCACGTAGTAGGAATCAGCGTAGTAGGAGACCCGACTGTATCAAAATTCAGTATGTAGACAACCCTGGAGAACTTTTTTATCATTTGTGGAATTATAAAAAATCCATATTGGAAGTTGTAAAACAAAGCGATGAAAAATTAATTGCGCAATTCAAAAAAAAATATTATTCCTCGAAGAGCTCAAAATTATCCAAGTAAGTACATATTTTACTGTCAGCAGTGCTACTGCCAGTTGCTGGACGTAGTCCTGGTAGCACAATCTTCCTGACCAATATAACTACTAAAGCATTTTCTGTTGATTTGAAAGTGATCGATTTGGATTTCAGATCCTTTGTCAGGTGATCTGCAGGGAGCCATGTAGGTATTTTTAAAACTACGTGACAGATTTGTGTATTCCAACGTTGGAATATTCAAACAAATCCATTCAGTCAATCCTTCAGACGTAATCAGCGAGAATGGTTTTATGGTAGTTCAAACTACGCATATCATTTACAATACACGATTAATCGTATCTTTTCTATAAATCGTTATAAGTCAATGGAAGTGTACTAAGTAAATTGATTAGAGAGAGCCAAATAAAAGTTTTTCAAAAATTCAACGGAAAAAATGAAATTAATCTAATTATTATTTCCTTATTTCAATGAACTTTAACATTCAATAAAGCGATAAAATATTATCAAGTGATTCATTCTCAATCGTCCTGGTCGGGACTATTGATTGATTCATTAATGAAATACGATACGGCCGTTATAAAATATACTTCCTGAAAAACTCAAATTTTCATGGCGTAATAACGCTATGGAAACAAAAAAAAAGTTGTTGCTTTCAGCGTGATTTACGTGATACCTACTCTCGAATCTCAATAAAACAAAAGAAAAAGAAATATTATCAAAACAAATATATTATTTTGGTTTACAATCTCGCAAAATGCGTCATTTAAATTTTTTTAAATCCAAGTATCAGTATGATAATTATTCCATGAGAATCTGAGGAAACTTTGCTAAGATTTCTTGCATTTCTGTAAACACGAAACAACATCTGTGTTCAAAAATGTTTCAAAGCAGTCGAATCCAGTATGAAAATTAATTATAGGGATCCCAAAAATTTGTTCGTTGGTATTTGTGGAATGTCGAAAATATTTGCTTCAACTGTTATAAATTTCATCAGGTTTTCATCAATGCTGTGTGGAAATCGGTTTCTGAGAAATAAAACCAAATTGTGACATGTGATAATTGATGGAACTTCTAAATAATTTTCAATTTGGCAAGCCTCCATTATTGTTTGGAATAAAGCCAAAGATGTTTTTAAATATGTGTTATCAATTCAACACAAAACCGTTGGTTTCAAACGATCATTAGTTTCAAAATCATCAAATATCAACATGCAAATTCGACATAGAAAATGTTTTTCCATTATTTGGCGTATAAAGATAAAATAGCATCGCGGTTTGTTTCAGTCTCGTAAAATAATAAAATATCATAGATCTCCCAAGAGAATCGAAAATCATCAAGTTTCAATGAAGAAATTTATTTGAAATCATTTTCAACTATTTCTACATTCAGAATTACTCAAAAACAGTTGTGCTAAAAGCTTTCGATATTTCGAGCTTTCGTAGCACGCCATCTGCATCAACCCAAGGATAACTTTTAGTACACTTTTTTTTTCTTTTCGTATCTTTCTACGCTGTTTCGCGTGCGACGGTACTCTGCGTATCGCGAGGAAAATTGAAAAACGCTGCTCTGAAGGTTTCCAAAACGATGTTTTCTTTGTACTATCAGATTCCTTGGTTTCTAACGAATCCGTACATATGCAACACTTGGGTAGTTTTGTAGGAAATATCGAAGAAACAGCATTGCTCCACTTTTGCGCACCTATGCATACAGATTTTACTTTAGTTGTGTCTGTGCGGGTGGAAAAACTGCTTCTAGTAAAATGGAAATTTTTCAATAAAAAGCGGAAAATATGGAAAATCGGAGAAAATCACGTCCTAGAAAAATTGTTTAGCTATGTTGTTTTGGAAAAATCAAAATTTTAAACACATGATTGCAAAAACTGTGTGCTTTTTCAACCGGAAAAAGCACACAGTTTTCCGAGTTGGAAAATTTTGAATTTTCCATTTCAGCCAATTCATAGTAAAAACAATTATCTAGGTCGTGATTTTTTTCTTTTTTCCATATTTTGTCATTTTCTTTGAAAATAAAATAAAAAACCTGTTTTAATCCACCTAGCGGTGCAATTGTGCCTTTCTCATTTCTCTAAACTATGGCACGGAGGCTTTTTATGTTCAACATAATCGTGGAAATGTCCATTACATTCTTAGTACACTTTGCACTTATACACAATGGCATGCCAGCCACGAACTTGATGAGCTACGTGTCGACGGTGAAACACTTGAAACAAAAAAATATCATACTCCATTAGCCTAATCAGCATTAGATCAATGTTATCTGCTTGCTAACTCATTTTGTCATGCGGGGCTGGGTATGTGAAGAGGGCGAAAGTCCCATGAACGAACGACTCCCCAGCTTAAATTGGTATGCTTTGTGATATAGTGGTGGTTTAAAGATGATGGGGTTGAAAGGGAGGAGTATGAGGGCTGGATGGGGTGGTGGTCTGAGGGGTGATTTAAGGAGATTTTTAAAGGAGGGGCGCGAACAGTAGATGGGGGGTGTAACCCCTCTCCGAAAAACCATCAACTACGCCCCTGTTAAAATCCAGAAACCCTAAACGAGTCGAAAAAAAAATTTAGGCCGGGATTAGGTTGACGTTTTTCAGAGTGATTGCATAACCTTTCTATATGAGAAAGGCAAAAATGTGCCAAAATCCAAAAAAGTGAATCGTAGTCAAATTTTTTTTTCGAGTTTGCATCAAATCTCGACGTTTCATGCACCTTGAACACATTTAGCATCAAAAATAAAAATTCTATTTTTAATTTTTCCTATAGTTTATATGAGAAATTTCTGTGTGACCGCACTCTGAAACCCGTAATTCCGGAACCAGAATTCCGATCGATCCAAAATTCAATAGCAGCCGATGGGAAGGTTGCACCTTTCATTTGAGACTAAGTTTGGGCAAATCGGTCCAGCCATCTCTGAGAAAAATGAGTGACATTATTTGACACATACGCACATACATACACACACACATATACACACACATACACACACACATACACACACATACATACATACACACACACATACAGACTTTTTCTGATCTCGACGAACTGAGTCGAATGGGATATGACACTCGGCCCTCCGGGCCGGGATTAGGTTGACGTTTTTCAGAGTGATTGCATAACCTTTCTATATGAGAAAGGCAAAAATGTGCCAAAATCCAAAAAAGTGAATCGTAGTCAAATTTTTTTTTTCGAGTTTGCATCAAATCTCGACGTTTCATGCACCTTGAACACATTTAGCATCAAAAATAAAAATTCTATTTTTAATTTTTCCTATAGTTTATATGAGAAATTTCTGTGTGACCGCACTCTGAAACCCGTAATTCCGGAACCAGAATTCCGATCGATCCAAAATTCAATAGCAGCCGATGGGAAGGTTGCACCTTTCATTTGAGACTAAGTTTGGGCAAATCGGTCCAGCCATCTCTGAGAAAAATGAGTGACATTATTTGACACATACGCACATACATACACACACACATACACACACATACACACACACATACACACACATACACACACATACACACACATACATACATACACACACACATACAGACTTTTTCCGATCTCGACGAACTGAGTCGAATGGGATATGACACTCGGCCCTCCGGGCCGGGATTAGGTTGACGTTTTTCAGAGTGATTGCATAACCTTTCTATATGAGAAAGGCAAAAATGTGCCAAAATCCAAAAAAGTGAATCGTAGTCAAATTTTTTTTTCGAGTTTGCATCAAATCTCGACGTTTCATGCACCTTGAACACATTTAGCATCAAAAATAAAAATTCTATTTTTAATTTTTCCTATAGTTTATATGAGAAATTTCTGTGTGACCGCACTCTGAAACCCGTAATTCCGGAACCAGAATTCCGATCGATCCAAAATTCAATAGCAGCCGATGGGAAGGTTGCACCTTTCATTTGAGACTAAGTTTGGGCAAATCGGTCCAGCCATCTCTGAGAAAAATGAGTGACATTATTTGACACATACGCACATACATACACATACACACACATACACACACACATACACACACATACACACACACATACACACACACATACATACATACACACACATACAGACTTTTTCCGATCTCGACGAACTGAGTCGAATGGGATATGACACTCGGCCCTCCGGGCCGGGATTAGGTTGACGTTTTTCAGAGTGATTGCATAACCTTTCTATATGAGAAAGGCAAAAATGTGCCAAAATCCAAAAAAGTGAATCGTAGTCAATTTTTTTTTTCGAGTTTGCATCAAATCTCGACGTTTCATGCACCTTGAACACATTTAGCATCAAAAATAAAAATTCTATTTTTAATTTTTCCTATAGTTTATATGAGAAATTTCTGTGTGACCGCACTCTGAAACCCGTAATTCCGGAACCAGAATTCCGATCGATCCAAAATTCAATAGCGATGGGAAGGTTGCACCTTTCATTTGAGACTAAGTTTGGGCAAATCGGTCCAGCCATCTCTGAGAAAAATGAGTGACATTATTTGACACATAAGCACATACATACACACACATACACACACACATACACACACACATACATACATACACACACACATACAGACTTTTTCCGATCTCGACGAACTGAGTCGAATGGGATATGACACTCGGCCCTCCGGGCCGGGATTAGGTTGACGTTTTTCAGAGTGATTGCATAACCTTTCTATATGAGAAAGGCAAAAACCGCAAAAAAACACGAAAAATGGCGGATTGCCCGACGGGGGCCTTAAGAAGAAATTCCGGAGTCGTTACTCGTTGTACACGGGTCACAACAGAAAACGAACTAGAAAATATCAGGCTGTACCATACATTCAAGTAATAAAAGTCTGTTTATTGAAGATTTCCCTCATAATATGGGATAAGAGCAAAGACAGCATATCAAGAAGACAGAATTGCCTGTTCAGTTCAGTGTCAATCAGGATTCTTAATCGAAATCAAATCAAATGACTGAATATATAATTGAGTTTCATCAAATTTAAAATTAAAATTTAGGCCAAATATAGATATCCCACAAGATGCTAACGAGCAAAAAGGTGGATTCAAGGTTACAATGAGTGAAGAAAAAAAAGAAGAAACAAATACAGTGGGGACCCGATTTTATCAGCACCCGATTTTATCTACCCCCGATTTTATCAGCTTTTTGACCCGATTTTATCAGCTTCATATGGAAATTGATAGTTGGTAGTTTAATGGGCTCTAGCAAATGAACCAAGTTGAATTCGAAGAAATCCTTTCTTAGGCATATATTTCTTATTTTAGAAATTGGAAAAATGCAAAAATAAAAATATTATTTTTTTAAAAATTTTGCACTGTCAGACCCCCTTAAGGGGAACTTAAAGTAAATAATCAGAAAAGGTTGCAAGGCTATATCTAAGGAACAAGGAAGAATATTTTAAGAGCTTCGGTATATTAAACAGACAGAAAAATATATGTCCCGATTTTATCAATGTCCCTGTTTTATCAGCTTAAAATTCGCCAAGGGGCTGATAAAAACGGGTCTTTACTGTATATCTGTGACAGAAAAAAATTGTTTCATTTGCTGCATTGCCCAGCATCTTTCAAAAGAGTACTAATTTCGTTCAAATTTTATCTACTCTTCTCTATATCTCCATGCTCCTATAATATCATTGGTGCGTATAAAACGGTGGAATCTGGAATTATGTTTTTTACCCTTCAAGGTGGAACTTTGCTAGCATACACGTTCTTCTGAGCACACTGTTAAAATAAGGCAATCCATTTTTTTAAAAATAAAAATGTTTTTGGAACAAAGCTTCTTAACCAATAGGCCCCGTGCGAATCTAGAAACTTTGATAAAAATTTAATATCTTTCTCTGGCAATTTTAGATCGCGATGTAGTTTTCTACAAAGTTGTACACAATGAAATTGTCCATCAGATTCTCACTTTTGGTAATATTTGAATGTCTAAAGTACTACCTAGGGGCATAAATGTGAACCAGTTTCATTGAAAAACTTAAGTTTTCAAGCAAAAAAACTTTAAAATAAAAAGTTGTTCTGGAGCCCCCGATAGAATATTTTAAGTTTTAGCGATGCCGATTTTTTTCGAATAATTGTTCTACCAAACACACCATGCAGTGTCATTTCTTTCATTTGAAATCAAGTTTGTTCAAATCGATCAAGAATTCGTTGAGAAATAGACGGGATTAAGAATTTGGCAAGTTCGCCGAGGGTATCAAGAACCGTCATAGGTGGCCAATGTTATCAAAACTACTTCAATTGGCCACTATTAACACCGACAAACTGACATGACACTGTATTTTCAAATTTGGCAAGATATTATTAGAGAGTCGACGCAAAATTTTGTAACTCGTACTGTCAAACGGACGTTCGTTTGACAGTACGAGTTACGAAATTTTCAGTCAACTCTCTAATAATCATCGAAGTTACTCTATGTAACTAGAGTTCCTCCAGTAGAAGTTTGGACAAGAGAAAATAGACAACCATAGTTTCAAGGCACTTGGCTCAAAGAAATTGGGCTATACTTGAAATAGTTAAAGGAAACTATAACCTTAGAAATATATGTTCTAGTTTTGTTGAACATTTGATAAACAGCTGAATAAATTTTGTTAACATATATATATATATATATATATATATATATATATATATATATATATATATATATATATATATATATATATATATATATATATATATATATATATATATATATATATATATATATATATATATATATATATATATATATATATATATATATATATATATATATATATATATATATATATATATATATATATATATATAT
This sequence comes from Topomyia yanbarensis, assembly GCF_030247195.1. Taxonomy (NCBI): domain Eukaryota; kingdom Metazoa; phylum Arthropoda; class Insecta; order Diptera; family Culicidae; genus Topomyia; species Topomyia yanbarensis. The sequence goes on from NC_080671.1 coordinate 246,138,908, forward strand.
ATATATATATATATATATAAACAATATTTGACAAAATATGAGGTAAATCAGGGCAAATGGCATACACTGCATTTTCGGCGAAAGATCGACAGTTCGATCGTAAATGGTTTCATTCTCGGAAATGAAATAGTTTATTAATCAATGTGATAATAAATCCCGGAGTTGTTGTAACGGCATTTAATTAGCAAGACACTGGAAGATGAAGTATATTTTTCAATATTATGAGTACTCAAGGGAGAGCAAGGATGTGAGGGAAGAAAGTTTAGAAAAGCGTGGAATAGGGTCATTTGAGCAAGCTTAGTTTCCCGGCGACTTAACCTTTTGCATGCTACCGCAGGAGTTAGGATCTTTTGGCATTAGAATACAAATCACCTGAGTCTGCGGCATGTCCGGACGAGCGTAAAGTAACTTGTTACTTCATGCTGTCGGAACCGACTTGAAGTTGATTCAATTTTTTCGATTCACTTTTCATGAAGTCAACCAGAGAACAAAGCCAGTCAATACCGCAATATTGCCCGTGCTTTTCCAAAGGAGACACGACGATTATTTTTCGTCGCAGCAAGATTCGCAGCGCTATTCGGCGCAAGATTCGTCGCAATGTATTTCTTATGGGAGGACACTTTAATAAAAGATGGTGCAATTTTGTGTAAAAACATACGAAAACCTGAAACTTTAGAAGCACGATGCTCGATGCTCCGCTCATTTGAATTCGAAAAACTTCTGCTCGTTTGAATATGTCGTGTCCAGACTTTTACTAGAGGACATTAGTGTTCTTTTACGAAAGACACGTTAAGTAATGATGTGTAACTCATTATACAGATGGAGCTACTGTTCCGAGTCTAAATTATTTGCCAAAAATTTTCACTGAAATAATTCTAGTTGTCATGTCAGTTTGTCGGTGCTATTAATCTAGACCCGCAAATACAAGTAATGTTGCATACATTTTAATATGTATTGCATCATTTGGATATCATGGTGGTACCAGTTTATATGGGAAATTGCTGCGAGACCGCACTCTTCAACCCGAAACTCCGGAACCGGAATTACGATCAACAAAAAATTCAATAGCAGCCGATGGGAAGGTTGTACCTTTCATTTGAGACTAATTTTGTGCAAATCGGTTCAGCCATCTCTGAGAAACTGAGGTGACATTTTTCCACATACACACACACATACATACACACACAGACCTTTTCCGATCTCGACGAACTGAATCGAATGGTATATGTGAATCGGCCCTCAGGGCCTCGGTTAAAAAGTCGATGTTTGGAGCGATTGCATAACCTTTCTATATGAGAAAGGCAAAACGCATCAAAGCTTCCAAAATTTGAGAAACCTGGCAAATTAGGCTTTAAAATAAACTTAGAAAATCTGGTGCAGTACTTTTGACTGAAAAAAGTTAATCTGAGAAAATAGGATGAAAGGATAAATAAGGGACACATTTTTCGCTTAAATTGCCATAACAAACAAAGAAGATGCACCAGTGTTTCCAAACATCGAGAAAAATCGTTGATTAAACTTTACAATAAACGCTGAAAATCTGAAGCAGTTTGTGTGAATAGAGAAAAAGTTAGCCAAAAAATAGTAGGGTGAACGTATCAATGTGGGACACCACTTTTTTCACTTAAACTGCCATAACAAACGAAAGAAACGCACCAGGGTTTCGAAATTTCGAGAAACATCGTTGATTAAGTTTTAAAATAAACGATGAAAAATTGGTGCAGTTTGCTTGAACGAAAAAAAAGTTATACTGAAAAAACAGGGTGAACGTATACATGTAGGACACACCGTATTTATACAGGATGGCGCTAAAGCTGAGTACTTTTGTTGAAGACTATTAGACGTTTTAATATGTTAGGTGCTTATTGTATTGTTATTGTGTTGTTTGAGTGTGAAATAAATAATAAATTAAATTCCCAAGCAACCAGAAGTCGCATAAAGTTGCATGGATTACATCGTACAAAATCGTGTTTAAAATCATTATCGTATATCTGTATGGGTCATGTATATATTTTGTCGCATATAATGATATTACATGAACTTATTGCGATTAATATCACAGAATCGCATAACCATGCAGATGAATTCATGTTATGTATGCTGAAACTCGTCAGAATTCCTCAAATTGATCAATCTACGTGAGATTCGACAGTTTCCTTTATCACACTTTATTGTGTAGGTAATACGTCGTACAAACTGATAGTTTATAACAAAAAAAATCACTTGAAGTCGGATTATATGTTGCATCATTGTAGCAATGTGTAAATAAATTCAACCATTCCTAAAGTTTTCACATGTGTGATTATTTCAATAAGAAACGATTTTTAAAAGCTCGAAAAAGTGGGACATACAGTCGATTACTGCAGCGATATAGGAAAAATGAAAACTTGTGAATAATGTAACAATTGAAAACCCCGAAATTGATGGAAAGCAGAATACAATGCTTTCCACTGAAAAAATCAGTGCGAAAGTTACTTAAAGTATCTACGAACATTGAATCACCAGCCATTGTAAATGAACATCGGGTTGTAATTCAAAATAGCAGCCATAATACTTATTTATATTCAATATTGCATGATTATTTACAAGGCAAACATTTGGAACTGACAGGACGAATCTAGCTGCTGACATTCGATACTAGTCCACGGAGTTCCACATCACTCAAACAGCAGGGAAATCTATTGTAGGAATCCTCATCCTACTTGAATTGGGTCGACTATTAAAATTAACGGTTCATCTGGTCACAAAAGTAGTACTAAAAAGTTTTGGTGAATTCTCTTCAGGGTACACGAATTTCCTATAATTCCCCCTATGGCCATAGAAATATATTATGGAACGAGCAAACCCAAAAGTGCTATTGAATTTCTAAATCCATTTGTAGATGAGCTAATACCTATTTCAGAGCATAAGTTAGTGATTAATGGTAATCATGTTGCAGTCAGAATACGTTGTTTTATTTGTGACTGTCCTGCTCGTTCTTTCATCAAAGGTGTGATAAATTTTAATGGTAAACATGGTTGTCTAGAATCCACGACAAATGATATAAACGATCATATCGCTAGTACAGCTAGTCCGCGAATCAGTAGTTTGAGCTTTACGAATTTCGTTTGTTTTCGATGTCGGACACTTCTTGCTTTGGTAGGTCGTCTACGGCTTGCAGGCTTTTATATTTTCTACCCACTATAACCAGATTTTTCTTTGTAGCACCCTTCCGTTCTTTGTTTGTCCAGCTTTTCATTGAAAGAATGTTTCGGTCACATCAAAAATCCGTCACGAACTCACGAAACCGGAACGGCAAGAACACGTAGTCCTCCCCTGGATCCGCACTGTTAGATTTTCTTGAAAAATGAAGCAAAAATTTTCAGGGCTTTGTTTGATTTGTCCTCTTTGACATATGAATGCAGAGTTGCCATTGTGCCAGAAATATCTGCACAGATATACTTTTATAAGTTCATTAGATAGAAAGGAAAAATCCTTTTACTTTACTTTTACACGAGTTCGTTCAGTTAATGTCGTGCCCTATCGAGAGAATATATTGATTTCAGCAAATTTTGTGAGAGAATATTGCGTATACCCCTTTAAGATACCACATGCAAATATTTCATAAATAGTTTTAAAGTTTATGTTAACCAGAATATTAAGCACCCAATTTCGCCAGATAATTTTGTCTTGATTTTGCAATATTCAGTCTAAAAAAAGTTGGTAATCACACCATGGTTGGTATGTAAGTAATGTATCTGCCTGTAAAAAATTTCAAATTAACTCGCGATATGAGATACAATGAAATTGGAATTAAGCGATATATCGCGACCAAACATATGCATATATAAGCAATATTTTCCTCGTACAAAGTAGCGAATTATATCACGTAATGACTTCCGCAAGTATATTGCGGTTATACGAAATAATTTGGTTAAATATATGATGAAAGAAGAATGTCATCGCCAAAAGTCGACATTTCCGATAAGTAGGAGATGCATCAGAGAAGAGAGTGCCGCTTGACGACTAAGAAGTTCAAGGTTCGAGTCTGGATGGAAGACTAAATATGTCGGATATAAGAGGAACAAATACAAAAATAATGTGTGCACAGCTTCCAAGATAATGACAAGAACACCACGCCATGGATAGCAATATTCCAATTTTGGAACTTATTTAGTTTTTTTCTTGTTTTTTTGGCACTGAAAAGAAATACGGTGTAATGGAATATCGCTAAACTCGTCGAACGACCCAGATGAATCTGTAGTTCATGGCGCGATCCAGATGAAACTAGTTTATAGCTTGTAGACGTGGCTAAACTTCCGCTAAAAGTCGAAACCGCGACAGGTATGATTATTAATCTAACCGAATGGAATAGTCGAACCCCATGTGAACAGACTCAGACGTTCACAACCAATTCGGTCAACGAGCCAGGAATGCCAACTCAGGTGTTTGAAGGAGAACAAAACAACCGTTTGGGACGATCTGTCGGGAATCCCAACTACGGTATTCCACAGATTGAGTTTAAATTCGTTTTAGACGCCAATGGAGTTCTGAACGTGTCAGCTAAGACTACCACTGAGAGTATCATACGGCAAGGAGAGAAACATCACAATTAAAAATGACAAAGGTTGACTCAGTCAGGCTGATAAAGATATATTGTTGTCCGTGGCTGAGAAGTTTCCTGGGGAAGCTGCAAAACAGCGAAAACCAGTCACCTCCAGTAATCAGCTAAAATGTTTCTAATTGGAGTCTGTCGACAAAAAACTGAGCGGTGGTCAAAGGCACCTTTTGAAACCATTCCGACGAGTCACTCCGCAGGCTGAATGAAAATGCGATTATACATAAGTTTCAGTACGGCAAACATTTTATTTTTTGCTTTAGTTTAAATAATCTGTTCTAAAATGGATTGCAATTACGATTCAACGAAAATTGTAGTAGTAATTCTTTTATGCAATATTCTGCCAGTTTATGCCAACAAATACTAGTAACTATTAGGATACGGAAAATTTATGGCAGTGTAAAAAATTACGCGACCTTCGTTGTGCATCAGTGCGAGCAAAAAAAACAACGATCATTTTTGGTTCGCGCGCTTTCGAGAGATTCCCATAAGGACCCCTTACACGAGGCGCTAGTACTGTCATTACTGAGCAATAATGCCACTTAAAGATCGTGTAACGCTAGTAATGACAGAATTCTCGTACAATTTGTAATGTCATTACGTAGTAATGACAATTTTATTACGCGTATAAGGGCCCCTATAGAGCAACAACACGACAAAATAAAAAAAATCCTCGGGTTATTCCATATATGCTTATATGCGCTTTCATAATCCGTGTTGTGTTAATTCCAGCACCCTTAGCTACGCTGTTTTCGCAGCAGTGATCTGACAAATCTAAATCATAACATGTTCCTGATATTTCAAATTGAGCTGTGCGCTTAAACGTCCAGCCTAGCAGTCCAGCGGTTGGGTGTCGAATGCTTTTTTGCAGTCAAACACGGGTAAAGCAGTTAACAAATCAGTCGAGTTATGATCATTCCTATCGCATTCGACGGAAACCAATGAAGCAAGTCTCTGACCAAATGATAGAAGTTGGTTTACGAGATCGACTTTGGATCGACAGAGGTTTTCGTTTTCAAATTCCCGTATTCGACATGACCAATTGTCACTATGTTCGACTGGAAGTGATCCACGTCGATGAAGTGCTTACTACTAAATACTGGCAGGAGTGAGCGTCTTCCTAGCAACGTGATGTGCTGTTTAATTTGAGCACCATCGGAGTGCATTTAAGGACGTCTGCGCCTTTGTGACTGATTTCTATCTGGAAATGGAAGACAATGAAAAGAGAGATTTTTATCAATTGGAAACTAAAATAGTTAATCGAGTTTGTATCGGATAACTATGCAATTGATAACTGAAGATCAAAACAATAAAAATACAGGCTACATATCAATTCATAGTTCTACAAAATATAACACATAAGGGAAACGACCCGAAATTACCTCTCGATATCCTCGTCCAAAAGTCCGCTGCGTGTTCCGACACCTTATACAGTTTTCAAATCTTTCGAATCAGGGGTAGTAGACAAGCAGAACACTCTTCTAGGTCGACAGTTTTGTGTTTGCGCTTGCCTTGAGTCCATTGAATTCTTTCACTGAAAACGGCCCTGAGGTCAAACGTAGATCTTACAAGAATAACAAACATAATAGCTGGCGCTTGGAACCACTTCGAAAGACTAGTTCGATGAGCTGAAATTGTTGCAACCATATTCGAATAGTGGTTTCCAACTTACCCTAAAAATAAAATACGAAACTATTTTACCAACTAAAATCTGAGTGCATAAAAATACATATAAAAACAGAATCAGTGATGGCTCGTACTTTTTTCACACGTCCTGAATAAAATTAATCGCGATAACAAATTTCTTGAAAACAGCTGCGAGATCTTCAACCGTGGAAAGGCTATTAGGCGTTCTGGTATGAAAAGTTATTTGCGCTTCTCCTGCTAACAGACAAACCCGGGAAACGTCAGGTGATATTTTGGTTTTATCTATTTGCGGGAACGGGATAGCATTTCTGGAGAAAGTTCTCAATAGGACCTAAGTCACATTGATTTTTTCTTTATTTACTTTCTCTTTCGATTACTACGACGTTCTAGACTACATCACCATAAAACTTTCCACTAATTTTCCAGTACATATCGAAAGTTGGTTTTTACTAGAATGTCATTCAAAAAGTTTAGCGATGAACTGTAGCGATGGGGTTATATCAAATTGAAACGGTTGTGTACGGTTGTCCACGTTACTTTCTTATTCAAGGTTCAAAATAATCCGTTAATTAAATTATTCATTGAACGAATAATTTGATTGCCGTATAATTTTGAATCATTTTTATTTTGTGCGCTGCACAGTTGGCCTGGCCGCTTTAATGCTTGTGTCACATTCAATATATTCCACAAACATTAATAATGGCAAGAAAAATTGTGGACGAACGTCTGCAATTTTCCAGGATCCCTACATGTATGGGCTGTGTATGTGTAGACTAGACTAGACTAGACTGAAATACGTTAATCGTATATAACATCGAAAAACATCGTAATTATAACTGACACACATCGCATATATTGCTAAAGTAATTCGTTTATAATGTTCCTTTGTATCGCAAATATGAGATTTTAAAGTCGCAATGAGTATTTGAATTACTCGACATGTAGTACATCATTTGCATAAACGTATTTTTTACATGTCATATGGTAGAACTTTTTTGCATAATGCATATATATCGCCTCCACTTTTGCACGCATATGGCGCATTTGAAGCACCTTGTGCGATTTAATGTTCACGCATTAATGTACGCACAATGCGATTATAGATTGTGATATAAGTGTAAAATGGTTGTCTGGGTTGACCCCCCACCGGCGCACGTTACACGCTTTGTTGATGTCAGCCAAAAAAAGTCATTAACATGCGCATTTAGAAGTGATGACATAAGGTTTACTAATTTAGTAGCCTTATTGCAGGTCGTAATGTTGAAGTTTTTTATGTTTCCCTTCAGTTACGTAAGCAGAGATTCGATGTTGTCAAGTGTTTCGTGGGCGACTTTTTAATTTTTAATTTGCGCATATAGTGCGTAATTTGCTTCAATTTGCGCTTTGACGGTGATTTTTAATTCGCACTAATGTTTCATAAGCTTTCATAATTGTATATTTTCATTGAGCTGTTCCCTGCATTCAGATTGACATTTAATGCAAAGAGGCAGCATTAACGTCCGTAGCAGTACTTTAGTACTTTCGCTGAGTCCCCACACAAGCAGCATGAAAGCTTCTTCGGTGCGTGTCAGCACATTTCCACAGGTGCTTGTTGTCACTAATATCACACTTGCTTATACCACACTTTTCCATTTTTACGCGGCAGTACGTGATCAAGAAAAAAAAATGTAAATAAAATTGTGCCTTCTTGCACTTACGCATCTGCGGGTCAAAATAAAGAAAATTAAAACAAAATACGCGCGCGATGCAGCTGCACGAGTCTGAGGAAGCGCTCGGTCGGTCGGATGGTTAGACAAGCAATTATTCATTCAACTATCATGACGAAATCATAAAAATGCTGAGAAAAAATCTTGCTTTTTTCGTTTGTCTCTCGTGGGGAATGGGCTAAGCTATTAACAATAAAATCGGTTCAGTGGTTCAGAAGATATGAATTATATCAACCTTTGAAAAATCACTATATTTTAGATCGGTTTATCATGAAAAACGTGTTAGACTATAGTGCGTCAAATGTAGTGCGAATGCCGAAAGAGATACCACCTTAAATCATGTTCAGCAAAAAACCTGGAAGAGGTCGTCGATTTCGGGAGACCTTGCAATCGCTGGCTGTGTGCAATTGAAGAGGTTTCGCGTGCGGCGGGTATTCAAGGAGACTAGATATTGGCCGATCTAGTCACCTGGAAATCTAAAATATATTCGGTTATGTTTCGGAGCAGAGTTAAAAATATTCAAATGTATTGAATGAAAATTGATCATATTCAGCCGCATTCATTTTCAATGTTCAGTGACACACCTGAAAACGTCAAACGAACAAACCGCCCATTCATCAATGCAGATTTTCATTCGTCTTCGATTATTACACTAAGCGACTGTGCAGCAACGAATCAAACGCACCAAAGTAGGCCCTGGCACAATGTAAGCGATGATGATTGTTGTTTCATATGCTTTACCGGCATTTGAAACAATTTCCTAGATGATTAGTGAAATGAATATATTGTACGATATTCAACTGAATGAATAACGTGGATATTTGAATGAATATTGTTTCTATTCACCGCGAGTCGCATCAGATTCATTTTCAGCCGTCAAAAAAGAGCTTCGATTTTTTTAACTCTGTTTCGGAGTACTCAGATTGTTCAGCCACTGTCGTGATGATGATAACTAACGTGTAAAGAGCACCCTAGTGATGAGATAAAAAATGCGTGTTTATTTTTTCCATAAGGAACGATTCTGTCGAAAATAACGAAATTCTAAGATATAGTTGAACTTTTTTCCGTGGAATTGCTGTATACAACTATGCCACTATTACTTCGAGAATTTCTTCGAATGGGGATGGATTGCAAATTTATAATTCTTTCTACTACATCATTCTTCTGAAATGAAAAGGTGTACTGTGAACCCCATTTGATATTTACGATTTCTAAATGTGCACATTACTAAAATCTTCATTCTTACTTTTATAACCAAATCCACTTCACCCTGAATATACCATCATCGAACCGAGGCCATGATTTATCCGAGGCACCCGACACAACTTTGACAATACACACTTCTGTTACTCATAGCCGTGCTTGAACTAGCTTCCCCATTCTGCTTTCCGAGAGGCACCAGAAGCCTCATACTTGGTAACACGTATTTGATGCGTGCTCTTATGTCATAACTGTCACAAGGCGGTTTTTGTTTACAAATATGAATGAACCCATTGCACTATGGTCCCAAAGCTGTATTTAGGAAGACAAAACTGTTTGCGCCTAAACCGTTGGTTTTAGATATATAATATCGTCGGCAAACTTTCTTAGTACTTTCTTGCCGATTCTTTTATATTATTATTTATTATTTTTATATGTATATTAAAAATTGGTTTTCTATTAATATCTTTTTATGTGTTAATTTCTCGCTAATACTTTGTTCTAGAGGTTTTTAGAACTTTTGTAAATACACATTTTTGCCTAAGCAATGAAGTTTCTATCTCTTTTTTGCCTTTCTCATATAAAGAAAGGCTATGCAATCACTGTAAAAATCGACTTTTTAACGGAGGCCCGGAGGGCCGAGTGTCATACACCATTCGATTCAGTTCGTCGAGATCGGCAAATGTCTGTGTGTGTATGTATGTGCATGTGTGTGTGTGTGCGTGTGTCATTTAAACTCACACAATTTTCTCAGAGATGGCTGAACCGATTTTCGCAAACTTAGTTTTATATGAAAGGTATAACGCTCCCATAAGCTGCTATCGAATTTTTAGTTGATCCGATTTCCGGTTCCGGAGTTACGGGTTAAAGAGTGCGGTCACACAGCAAATTCCCATATAAACTGGTACCACCATGATGTTCAAATGATGTAAAACATATTAAAATTGATGTAACATTACTCTAGTTTGCGGGTCTGGATCACTAATGATCAATCAAAGCAGCTTTGACCACATTGGCCACCTATGACAGTTCATGACGCCCCCGGGGAACCCGCCAAGTTCCTAAGCTAATATCACACCCAACGAATTCTCTACCGATTTTTACAAACTTGATTTCAAAAGAAAGATACAGTAATATCATTGACTGATGCTGAATTTCATTCGGTTCTGACTCTTGCTTCCGGAGTTACAGGGGTGTTTGTAAGGATACACTGGAATTTCCCATATAAATCGGTACAATCGTAATACCTCAGAGGCTAAAAACTATTGAATTGGTCACCAAATTACTTCGAATCGCAGATCTAGATCACTGATTGCCAATCAAACATTCTTTGAATATATTGTCCACTATCGACGATTCCGGAAGTCCGGAATTCCGGGCATATTCCACAATTAAAGTCACATCGGTTCTTCGGTGATGACTGAACCGATTTTCTCAAACCAAGTCTCAAATGGAAGGTAAATCTCATATAACATTCGACTCAGTTTGCCGAGATCGCAAAGTATCCGTATGTATGTATGTGTGTATGTATGTATGTATGTGTGTATGTGCGGATTTGTTAACAAAATGTCCACATCGGTTTCTCGGAGATGGCTGAACCGATTTTTACAAACTAAGATTCAAATGAAAGGTATAATATTCCCATAGGTTGCTATTGAATTTCATTTTCAACCGACATCTTGTTCCGGATTACGAGTTGAAGAGTATGGTTACAAAACAAAATTTATTGATTTGTCCACATCGGTTTCTCGGAATTTTCTGAACTGATTTTGACAAACTTGATTTTAAATGAAAGGTCCATCAGCTGCTGTTGAATTTTGTGTGGATCCGAGCGCTGGTTCCTGAATTACAGGGTGATACGTACGATCATGCAGCAAATCCCGATTCTAATGAATTCTGCGATGAATGTAAAAAGGTGAATTTTTTTCCAAAATGTAAACACAACTGTTGAATTTGTATATCTAGGTCACTAACAGTCATTCAAAGTCTCTTTGGCCACACTGGGCACCATCGACGGATCCGGAAGCATCCAAATTCAGAATAACGGTTATATTGGTTTCTCGAAAATGGCAAGACCGATTTGATCAACTTAGTCTCAAATGAAAGGTGATGCGTCCCCGGAAACTGATATTAAATTCCATCTCCATCCAACATCCGGCTCCGGAGTTACGGGTTGTGGAGTGCGATCACATAGAAAACTCCGATTCAAACCGATACCGCGATGAATGCAAAGAGGTGCTCTTATATATACTTACCAAGTGTAATAAGAATGAAAGACATTTCCATAATGTTATATTGTACGAACCAGCTATTAAATCATAGTTTGTATAAATGAGAAAGGCACAATTGCACCTCTAGGTGGATTAAAACAGGTTTTTTGTATAGTTACAGGTGATTTTCAAAACAAAAATGGGTTTGTTTCAAAGCTATATATCTTCCAACATTGCAAATGGATTTTCAATCTTTTAATTTCGTTTCAAAGATTGGAACTTTTGTAGTTTTTGGTGAAAAAACTGCGGGAGCGTTATTTCTGTAAAATAAATAATTAATTTTTGAAAATGGTGTATTTTTCAACAAAAATCGTTCATAACTTTTCAAATAGACGAGATAATAACTTTGTTACTTCAGCAAAAATCTTCCCCATGCAAAGTTCTAAAAGTGCTGCAAACTATTTACGATAAATCAATATATGAAGTGACAAATGAGAAATAGTGATTTTAAGGGGTCACGTTTTCATCGTTCAATCTCTTATGGTTAAATCAACTGATAAATAGTCATTAAGTGTGATAATACCGAATGTCATGGCAATTCTATTGGATTTGTAAACGTTTTTGAAAGAACAATCTACCGTACATCTAAATAGTACAGTGGATTTACAGTAGTGTTAGCTGCAAACTATCGTTAATTCTAAATCGGGCAACATAAGTTATCTATGCTCACTGGTTTGTATTAGTGCTCAAAACGAGTGCTAGAAAGAAAATGTTTTAGTTCACGTCTTGTTATCCTAAAATAAAATCTTGAAACGAGTTTGTTATTCATAGCAGCGGAAATTATTGTATGCTTTTCCAACATTTATGCAATGTTTGGAAGTATAAATTAATTATCGACTATAATGACGGCTGTGGGTAAGTTAAGGAAAGATTCTCAATTTTCTGTTACTTCAAAACAAATAAAAGTAAGAGGTCTGAAAATCGCTAACCGCGAACTGGTAAAATGACTCATAAAGCATAATTCCCTACACCATACACCATTTTCAAAAATTAATTATTTATTTTACAGAAATAACACTCCCGCAGTTTTTTCACCAAAAACTACAAAAGTTTCGATCTTTCAAATAAAATTAAAAGATTGAAAATACATTTGCAATGTTGGAAGATATATAACTTTGAAAAAAACCATTTTTGTTTTGAAAATCGCCTATAACTATGCAAACAAAAGAGATAGAAACAATTGTTTCGGCAAAAATGTGTATTTACAAAAGTTCTAAAAGCCTTTAGAACAAAGTATTAGCGAGAAATTAACACATAAAAAGATATTAATAGAAAACCAATTTTTAAAGATCCACCCCACCTTAAATATTTCAAAAATCGTAGCACATGAACCATTAGAGATAGCTACATAGTTTCTTAAGAAAAGTTGCTTCAATTTGATTGATTTATATTCTTAGTATGTATAACAAACACGAAGATGTGACACAAGGCGCCAAGAGCGCACTAAAATCCTGTCAATCCTATTTTTCATTGGATTGTCTGCTCTAAACATATCACCAGGGCACTATTCATAAATGATATCGAATATTGACAATAGGGGAAGAGCGTCACGTAACTAGATAAAAACTAAAAATGAATTTTAGACATATCAGGGATAAAAAACGAACAACATTGTTTATGAATGGCCCCCAAACAAAGAATATTCCATAACGAATATCACGTAACATCTGCGACAGAGCATTGGGATCAAGGCCAAGTTCCCCCTGAGTCGTGCCAAACTGAGAAGCAACATCAATTTAGGCACAGATAGCAGACGTCCATTTATTTTCGTTTTTTTTGTCTTTTCATTTGTTTCTCTTGCTACAATATGTGCGGCTCGAGCGTGACGGCCAAGGAAACGGAAAGCCTGTGGCCCAAACAGATCAGGAACAGGAAGGAGGACTACGAACAAGGGAACAAACAACAGATGAGAAATCGTTTACTTATTTATTATAACTACGATACTAATCACAATTATTTTGCTTTTCTTGTTTCGTTTCAGCAAACCAAAATCTATACGGACTAGCACATACGAACAGTAGGCTTTGTAGGTTCTCATCTTGACAGAGTCTAGATGGGCGGATGAACGTCTGCCAGGGGGTGGGCTGAGAAATGGCAATGACACTGTACGAGATGGCGCTGGGCCTGTGGCCTTCGACTGGCATGGTCCATTCTCATTGATTCGGAAGTCTTCTTGGCTGGTTGGTAGATATGTGCTCCTACTTCCAAGTTGATCAATTCGCTTGGGTGGGGGACATGTGGATCCTACTAGTTGTCGACTCTTTTGATCGTGAGTATGAGGCTAGTTCTGGAAAGGAGTGCAGGACTGGCATCTAAGAGATAGTTAATTATTCAGGACTTGTTCTTATGATTATTAACTCGACCAAGCACACCGGCTCTCAGAAATGATAAGCAACCCTTTCGGGTCGGTGTGGTCTATTCGAGTCGAACCAGGCGGACTTTTGTTTGGAGCAAACTTTATGTGGATAAATATTGCTTACGCCTTTATTGGCAGAGATTCTTTTTGCGAAATCCTAAAATACCTTCACTGGTATAGCTACTCAGGATAATAATAATAAAAAAATTAAGGGTTTACCTGGTCCATAATGTAATGAATATGTATATTGACTAGAACAGGGATAATCGAGTTATGTTATAAGATAGAGAAGAAACAGCACAGTTGTAGGAAAAGTATTCGAGAGTAAGGACTAATACTGCTAGTATGTTTACCGTTTCAATTAATAGTCGAATGATCCGCTTCGGACCTAGGAGACAAAAAGGACATTAGGAAGAGACAGAAGCGGATTCAATGCGAAATTTGCCAATATGACGTTGACCTCAAGGCGATGGTAGGATGATTTTCCATAGGAAGACAGACTAGATGACACGACGTTACACGCTCTAAACTTGCGCCAAATAGTTTGTATGTATGTATGAATGTGAGCCCGTATGTATGGCTGTATGCATGGATGTGTATAGGACCAATTTATCCCTGAGCAACATAGAACCCACTGCACACGGCTGGCAACGCAGCCTCCTATATTTCCACATATGTACACACAGCGGACATTTAAAATGTATTGAATTCAGTGAAACCGCCGCTACACTAAAGCTTCTGATACATTCCTTTATTTTGTTCTCCTCATTGATTTGACGCGATTTATTTGCCTTTTTGTTGTTATTGGTAATTTATTACACCATATCTTACGACAATACGAACTTATCATAACATTCATTTGTCATGATCACTTTATTATGAATGTCTTCTTGACTGTCGAGCTTCTATTATATAAAAGAATATATATTATATAAAGGAACGAAAAACTCCTCATAACATGAACACTTCTTTATGTTTATTTATAGAGATAATGAACGAAGTAGTTCGCTACAAAGGACCGTCAAACATTTCATTGGCAAATGGAAAACATGGTACAGAATGGAGAATATTAATAGTCGACCAGCTTGCTATGCGGATGGTTTCCGCTTGTACCAAAATGCATGAAATAAGTGCTGAAGGAGTCACGCGTAAGTAACTGTTATCATAGCACAGGTACCTAGTATCCTTCGAATTTCTTGTGCTAAACTTTTTTTCATTCATTTCGTTTATTTTATAGACACAAATGCGTTAGCTTGGCGGTGCCCAATTCTTTTGTTTTTACATTTTGGATATCTTAAACCTAGGAGGTTACATAGTTGAAATATTTTTGTACTAAACTTTGTTAGAACAAGAAATTATCCTGCACCACGCCATTCTGCAAGTATTTTTTTATAAGTAAAACCAACGGAAACAATTATGCGTTATAGTTAATGCATACCGTCATCGGGGGTTACTTGACGCCAAAAATAGAAAATTTGTACTTTACACTCAAGAACTACGGTCACGCAATTTCAAATTTGAAACTGTTTGATCTTTTACATATGGCAGAAGCACCTCCAAAGACAGTAAAAAGAACGTTTGAAAAATCAAGATTGAACATACAATGTAAAGAACTAAAAATTAGCATAAAGTCACACCTATAGGGGGGCTACTTAATGCCACAAAGTTTTTTTTTCCCAAAATCCACTTCTTGATTTATTGTTGAGCTCGTTATTTACGCGTAAATACTAATGAATGTGCTCGTAAAAATAAAAGGGTATGTTCAAAAACTGCGTAACACGCATCCATTAACCTTGTTTTGGAGAGTCAATAAGTCCTGAAAGAAAAAGCGTTGTTCAAGATATACTTTTTCATTGAGCCTTATGAATTAGAAAACCCTTGTTTTAATATTTTTCTAAAAGTAGTTTTAATTGTGTTTCGGAGTGCAAAGGCATTTCCGACAAAAATGCGAATGGTACTGTTATATTAGGTGGCAGGTCAGTTCATCCATCTTTGATCCCTCCCCTAGGTTGAGGGGTTTGACGGTATTGCAAACATCATCAAGCATATTGCATACATAAGAGCTACAGAACCTCTGACAGACAATTGCTTTAAGATGGTTATTGCATTACGCCTCGATAGTGACGCGTCGAGGAGACTGAGAGGGCTTATGGGTCTTTTTTATGTTATATGTTATTTCATACTCTGTGCCAACCCATACTTTTTTTCGCTCGAACTGTCACTACTTTTTTTCGCTCGAACAGTCAACGAGTGCGGACGCCTCTCCAAGCGCTCCGCAAGTAATTTATTAATTAGTTTTTTTTTACCTACGTAAACAAACATCGCGCGCGTGCCTCGTAAGTTACAGTGCTATTGAATTTCAAGTAATAGTAAAATAATGCAGTGCGTGTAAAAATTTGTAACATAAACGACGACCGCTTCCTCTGGAAGTGTGAATTTTGCAGCAGATCGTACCATGCTGCCTGTGTAGGTGTGCAGCGTAATCAGGAAAATTTTATCCGGGCATTTATGGTGCCTGTGTGTGCGGACTGCCAGCACATTATTAGGACAGAGGTCGACACACGCAAAATGATCTATCTACAAGATCAGCTGCTAAAATGATGAAGTCACATACAACATCGAACCACAGCTGACCCAAAAAGCCACAGTATTGAATTGTTCGGTAGCATCGAACAATTATTTAACGACGTAAAGCAGTCAATGCTTTACTAATCTAATTTATTAATTATAAAAAGGAGGATTTCTTTTTATGTTTTGTGTGAAAGAACACACGCGTTCCTGTTGGTAGTTCAACTAAAAGTGAGTTGACTGCTGAGCAGCCAATACTTTTTATTTTGCCTTTCTCTTCATGCTCACGCATACAATCGAACGAGATACACAGAAGGTGAATCTCTCTACTGGGTCATTTCACGAAGGTATAACAATTCTTATCCCTTTTTTTTGTTAATTCAATTTTACTTAAATACTAACTTTGCTTATCAAATAGATTAAAATTTATTATTCACAATTCATTTATACTTATATATAAAGTTCTTCTCGATATTGGCCTTCTTTAACCGTTTCGATCTCCTTAGCGTAGGAGCTTGTATCTTAGCAGTTTTCCTTCGAGCATCACATTGTAATTCGGAAAATTTCCGACGCTTAGAGATAGCTTCGGGAAAACCTCGAAATACCTCCTCTTCATCACCACTGGCCATTCCATCAAAAGCTCGCTTACGCTCATCCTTCTTTCCGACTCGATCATCACTGCTAGCGAAAGGAAGTATAATCCCGCACGCCTTAGCAGATGAAAACTTCGGAACCTTCAGCTGGTTACGATGAGCCGTTACGAGAACGTTTCCAATTGATACCTGGAATAAGTTTGTCGAAAGTTTTCGTAAGTATTGAGCTTTCAACCCTCGTGTAAAATCATGGGAGTTGTGGTTTTTATAGTAAACCACATCACTCATTGTCAGCCTATCTAGCGGTTCATTGAACGGAATCTTCACATGCTCAACTCTTTTTGTATGCTTTGGTTCATCAATAAGGGGGTGGTGGTTCAGCTAATTGCTGTTTGTAATTAGACCTTGGGTTCAACAAATCAATCAACATTTTGGGTTTATAGCAGAAAATATTTTCAGCTGGGAATTTCCCATCTGACGATAAACAGGTATTTCTGTAGTTCATCAGAAATACATTTATCTGGTCTTCAATATCTAATTGTTTGATATTTGGCTCTATCATGAAACGTTTTAAAACATCTTTTACAATCCTAACCGAACGTTCAGCTTGTCCATTACTGGATGGATTGTATGGTGGACTTTTTAAGACCTTGATACCTTGCCTTTCTAAAAAGGTAACAAAATCGCAAGAATTAAAAGAAGGACCCCCATCTGTAACCACCACATCAGGCAACCCAAATCTAGCAAATATACTTATAAATTTCTTTAAAACTCTTCGCATCAGTCCCATGTTTCATCCATTCAATTTCAATCCATTTCGAGTAACTATCGACAATAAGTAAGAAAGTTTTATGATCTAAATGAAAGAAATCAGCGTGAATTCTGCTGAATGGTCGTTTAGTAGGAATCCAAGCGGAATTAATTTTTGTTTTAGGAACAATTGCCATTCTCCTGCAAGATTCGCAAGCATCAACATATTTTTCAATGTCTAAATTAATCCCAAACCAAAAAACTACTCGACGAGCTAATTTCTTCATTTTTACAACCCCAGAATGATTAGCATGTAATAACTTCAAAATCCCGCTATGCATGGATTTTGGAATCACAACCCTGTCCTGGAATAGTAAACAATCTCCCACAATTTCCAAATCCACTCGATTCGCGAAAATGTGCGCGTAACGTTTATCTACTCTGTTTGGCCAACCATTCTGCATATAATGTACAATTCGTTGTAAAAATTCGTCTGCTCTCGTCTCATTGGCAACCTGGGAATAATCTACGGGAAATTCCTGACTAAAATTAATACTTTTGACAACTTCCCTATCAAATTGTTCTGGTACTTCCTGGTTCAATGGGAATCGCGAGCAAAAGTCAGCGTTTCCCATCTTTTCAGACGGTCTATATATAATATCAAAATCATAAATAGCCATCTCCAAAACATATCTTTGTAGCCTAGTTACAAAAATAGCATTCTTCCCAGCCTTCCCGAAAATTCCTACCAAAGGTTTGTGATCAGTGTAAACCACAAACCTTTGACCATATAAAAACTTATGAAATTTCTTCACAGTGCAAACTAATGCTAAAGCTTCTAAATGAAGTATGGGGTACTTCATTTGAGCTTTATTTAAAGAGAAGGAAGTAAAAGAAATAGGTTTTTCTGTACCTTGAACCACGCCTCCTAAACCATAACCTGAAGCGTCAGAAACAACCACAATAGGTTTCATAGGATCGTAAAACTCGAGAATATTAGCATTCAGAAACTCGTTTTTACACCTAATGAAAGCTTTATCACAATGTTCATCCCACACATACTTCATGTCCTTCTTCAACAACCTATATAAACAGCTAATCTTTGAAGACAGACGGGGAACAAATTTACCATAAAAATTCATAAGTCCAAGAAACGACTTCAGTTCCGTCACATTCTTCGGTACAGCGGCATCCCGTATTGTAGCTAATTTATCTGGGCAAGGAAGCAAACCCTTTTCAGAAATAATATGTCCCAAATATGGCAAAGATGATACAAAAAATTTGCACTTGCCCCAGTTAACCTTGATATTTGCTTGAGCTAATCTATCTAAAACCATACAAAGCTTACTACGACAGTCATTCAAGTCCTTTCCTGCAATAAGTACATCATCTAAATAACATCGTACATGCTTCAAACCAGCCAAAACTTGGTCCATCACCTGCTGGAAGATCGCTGCACTCGATGATGCTCCTTGGGGTAACCTGTTGTAAATAAAAAGTCCCTTGATCGTGTTGATCACCACAAACTTTCTAGATTTTTCTGATAGCATAAGCTGTGTATAAGCACCTTCCAAATCAAGGGCACAAAAGACTTTACTACCCGCTAAATCTGCAAAAATATCTTGAGCCAAAGGAAGAGAATAACTGTTGGGAATAATTAATTGATTGATGGACACTTTACAATCTATCACCAACCTAATCTCTCCATTCTTCTTAGGGACCACAACGACTGGAGAAGCCCATTCACTGGTTTTAATAGGAGTTATCACATTTTCTCTTTCCAGTTTTTCTAAATATGCAGTAACTCTCTCTCTAAGTCTGAAAGGAACCTCATATGCTCGTTTAAAAATGGGAGAATCTTTCTTCAACACAAGATCTGCTTCAAACCCCACAATTGGCGAAGAAAGATCCTTTGAAAAGACTTCCGAATATTTCTCTTTGATTTCAGTCAAAATATTCTGAGCTAAATTTGATAAACACATATTGTTGATCTGTGAAACCCCTGTAAAATATTCTCTCCACTCAGGATAAAATACATCCAACCAATAACGACCCAATAATGGTACAAAATCGTACTCACAGTCCAATACAAACAATGGTAATAATCTTACAATGGTCCTAAAAACGCACCATCAAGTCAATTTTTCCTAAAACGTTCAATTTCGAACCATTCACCACCACCAATTCTTTTTTGCTACTCTGTAATGGCATGTCGAAAAGTTTCCTATATAGTTTAACACCAATTACAGTAACCGCTGAACCACACTCCACCTCCATTTTCAAACTTTTATCATGAACCATCAAAGTTAGAAAACATGGATCGCTATTTATGGACGATGCTTGCATGCACAAATATTCACCTGAATCGCTGTTATCATCAGAATCGTCTAAATCCGTTCTCAACCGATTAAAAAGCTCGCCAATCTTTTCATCTCCAAAGCTCACATCTTTTTTTTCATCAACAAATTTAACTGAATTTCCTTGCATACGCTTGCGCTTGAAGCAAGAACGCTTGATGTGGCCCTTCACGCCACAAAAATCGCAAATCATATCTGCATAACGTCCTGTCCTACTTCTTCCACCACTTCTGCTGCGCCATTGCCGCTTATGTGCATTACTACTACGGCCTCTACTGTTACTTCGTTTACGACTGACATTACCTTCAAACTGATCCTTTCTCCCAAGACGACTTCTGACAGAACCAACCTGGCCGCCATTTTTATCGCTAATCATTCTAGCCCTTGAACCCGCCAGTTCCCAATTGACAATGACTCTCTCAACCATAGCCAAACTAGGATTTTCTTCATTCAGAAGTTTTTCTTGCAAGGATTTGTCAAAAACTCCCATAACGAGTTTATCCCGAATGGCAGTTTCTCTAAACTCACCAAAAGCACAGAATTCTGCTTGCAGCTTTACTGCAAGAACAAAATCTTCTGCTTTTTCATTCGGTCCTTGAACTTTGTTATAGAATGTATATCTTTGAATAAGGTCTGAACCGACCTTACCAAAGCGCTCTTTCAATTTTTTAGAAATGTCAGCGTACGTTACATTTTTAAGATCATCAGAAG
Source organism: Topomyia yanbarensis (assembly GCF_030247195.1). Classification (NCBI taxonomy): domain Eukaryota; kingdom Metazoa; phylum Arthropoda; class Insecta; order Diptera; family Culicidae; genus Topomyia; species Topomyia yanbarensis. The sequence continues at coordinate 246,159,663 of NC_080671.1, forward strand.
AAGGGTATAGAAGCTTTAGTTCCTCATAAACAGTAGGACCGCTCAAGGTAACAAAAAGTGCCTTTTGTCTAACGAGATCTACTATGCCATTTACTTGAAACAAATACTCGAGCCTCTCAGAGTAGTTGGTAAAAGAAGATCCAACTACATAGGGTTCAATAGAACCAATCAACACTTTATTGTATGTACTTTCGCTCCCCTGAGCCATGCCTTAGAAATGCACAAACAGCGATGTAAATATGAAATGTGAAAAAGGAGAAATGAAATCGCTTACCAGATCAATCCGATTTTCACTACTCACCACCCACGTCTCGTAGTGAGAGACTGGTAGTGTTGCAGAAACTTTCCGCCACTTGCTTCGGAATTTCTGAACCGCTCGCTTCGACGATCCTGCCAAGCAGCAATCAAGCCAGCAGCACCGAACAAAAAATACAGAAAACTCTGCGCACTAATAAACTGCTCGAATTCCAATGGCAGCAAATCGTGGATAATGCCACTAAAAGCTCGTCAAATCTTGCGGCGGACACCAGTTTTTCCGAAAAGCAAACTTTTCTCGGGCGCAAATCGCGACTTTTCTCCCCGGAAACACAGCTGCCTTTCCCAAACAAATTTCACTAACGACTCTACTACGGCCGCGGAAAAACTCAATAAATTTCACTACACTTTACACTCCAATAAACTACAAAAAAATTTATCCTCGTCGCCACTTTACTAATCTAATTTATTAATTATAAAAAGGAGGATTTCTTTTTATGTTTTGTGTGAAAGAACACACGCGTTCCTGTTGGTAGTTCAACTAAAAGTGAGTTGACTGCTGAGCAGCCAATACTTTTTATTTTGCCTTTCTCTTCATGCTCACGCATACAATCGAACGAGATACACAGAAGGTGAATCTCTCTACTGGGTCATTTCACGAAGGTATAACAAATGCAAGTCGTCCATAAAAAGAACGAAAACATATGCAGTAAACTAGGTCAGCATTTTCATTCTTGTGACAATTTGTTACGAAATTCGATCGACACCATCAGCAAATCGACCAAAACAATATCGGACAATATGAATCATAAAATTGACGAACAGCTATCACACCTCGAGAACGAACTGCTTTCCACTAAATTTTCTGAGCCGTACCCTCTCGCCAATTCCGACGTATTGGAGGAATTGAAGGAAGAAGTGAAAGCTATTTCCATTGCAATCTCCAACATGTCTACACCAGAAAGGGGCATGAATCAATCAAAATCCCTGGCTGAAGAATTAGCGGAAAAGTCACACGCTACAGTAATTCAACAGAAAATAGATCATACGTCTCCAGGCTGGCGATTTTTGGGCGATAAATGGCAATGGAAGCAGGATTCCTTTCTACCCTTGATCCTAGAAGCCTAGGTCCATGCCTTCAGCTGGACCAATTAAGAAAATACGCTCATGCCTATTAGACAACATGTCTCATGGCGACATGGCCGGGAACCCTAGCGATATCTGCTAGAATCTGAACCGTACACCGAAAATTTAATATCAGACTCGCGGTTCGCGCGACTATTCAAGAACACACGCAAATATGTTACAAAACCACGTCAGCATACAAACGTTAGAGCGCCTCACGATTATCGAGGTGAACTACGCCCACGAACTCGCAAACATGATAACACCCCGGTGATAAGGTGAACGTCGCAGCACTCATAAACTTACCAACGCGATCTCAAGCGTCAACCTACAAACTCCCGCGCTCGCGCGATCATGAATCAGGATCGTCCGAAAGTCTCTATCCTCGGTACCAACAGTCTAGACCCATGTTAATTAACAAAAAAAGAAACAAAAAAAAATTGGAAAATAAAGAAAAAAATAGCTCCCATATCCAGACAAAACGTTCCATGGCGACATGATCGGGTACTCTAGTGATATGGGGTAACTCACTCATGTGATCCGTATACCGAAAACTAAATATCAGAATGACGGTCCGCGTGACCATCCAAGAACACGCGAATATGTGAATAGTCGGCCGCTGGGTTACAAAATTGAATTTATACACGCGAAGTCACATACACGCGAGCACACGCGAAAAATACGTCAACATACGAAAGCTCAAGCCCTTCGCGATCATCTACGCACACCTACGACCGTGATCGCGCAAACTTGATAATAATAACAACAATAACTGTAATAATGTGAACGTTTTAGTACTAACGAAATTACAAACGCGGTCTCAAACGCGAATCCGCAAACGCGCGCGATCATGAATCGATCACGTACGGAAATCTTCACCCTTCATTCTAGCAGCTTAGGTCCATACATTCAGTTGGACCAATAAAAAAATAAAGCTTATATCCACTAGACCACCCGTTTTACGGCGACATGACTGGAAACTCTAGTGATATCTGAACCGTACATGAAAAATTAAGTATCAGATTCACGGTTCGCGCGCGATCATTCTAGGACACACGCGAATATGCGAAAGGCACGCAATTTTAATATAGAATCTATACACGTGAACTTACATACACGTTAGCACACGCGACATACAAACGCACACGTGATCGAAAACGTTCACGTACAAGTGCGCGTGCCATTCGCGATGATACACGCAACCGCGAGTCCCTACGCCCGCACATACCTGAACCGTACAATGAATAGCACATTCAGAATCACGGCCCGCTACAATTGGCCTAGAGAAGTGTTTTATTGGGCGCCATTGCCTGTCTCGTCTGCAATTGCAAATTTTGTTCATTTGAATTTTGGAATTATATTTTTGAAGATTTGTATTTAGTATATTTGAGTTTTTGAATTCTTGAGTTTTCGAATTTTAAATCGTTGGTTTTTTGGGAATTTCGCGTTCTTAAATTTTTGATATTTGGATCCTTTGAGTTTGTATTTTATTTTATTTTCGAATTGTTGCATTTTTGTGCTTTTGTATTTTAGTGATTCAGTATTTTTGTATTTTTATATTTTTGGGTTTTGCATCTTTGAATTTTCTTATTTTTGTGTTATAATATTCTTGCATTTTTAAACTTTTGTATTTTTGTAACTTTTGTGTTGTTGTATATTGTATTTTTGTATTTTTTGTATTCTTGTATTTTGCATTTTTGAAACTTTGTATTTTCGTACTTTCGTATTTTCGAATCTTTGAGTTTGTAGCGAAATTACTTTATCACGACCTTTAAACCAACCTAAATTAACTTCACAAAATATTCTCACCAGTCAAAATGCTCTTGAACCAAAACAAATCCTTCTCAAATCACTAGTCATAAAATCCAATCCCTACATGCACCACTGTGAATCATTATCAGGTCACAGGTCATAACACCAAACCTAACATATCCTTTAGTCAGGCCACTTGAAACGAAGTCATTATTATGCTAAGGCCACAAATAAACAGCCTTGTGTAACAAACAAGCGCCGGTCGCAATCGATGGAACCGAAGCACCCTTACTTACTCATCCGCTATTTGTTTTCCCTCTTACGCTTACCGTACATAATTATGTACTAGAATTGTAAATGATTCCTCCCATCATTATGTATATAGAACAGTAAAGTCAGATTAGATAGGTTAGCTTTTAAGACTTTTAAATTGAATTAAACAGAATTGTTTGAACAGCAAATCAAGTAACATCTTTATCTATCATGGCGACCGTAATCAGCGATACGAACCTGCAGACCGTAGTGGCACGAAAAGTAAAAATTAAAGCCGTAGTGGTACGAAGAGTAAAACTTTTAATCCGCAGACCGTAATCAGTGACACGAAGAGTAAAATTTAAATCTGCATTAGAGAAGAATGTCATTTTTCCCGAGGGTGATTGTAAAATGTTGGATACTGTAATCTGCGTAATTTTATACGTGCTATTAGCCGTCAACGGAATGAAAGTGTGAAATTAACAGGCTCGCCCTGGAAGGAGTTTTCTATTGACTGCTCATCAATACTACCGGTGTTACTGGTGAATGCTTTCGTGATGTGAATTCAGCGAACTGAAAATACGGCATGCATAAATACAGTAATCACTTTGCAACTTTGAGTGCCCAAGTTAGAATCATATCGAAGTGTGAGGTGAAGTGAACATCAGTCTGAGAGGACCGAAAAACATTCTCTACAGTTCGCTGAATTCACATCACGAAAGCATTCACCAGTAACACCGGTAGTATTGATGAGCAGTCAATAGAAAACTCCTTCCAGGGCGAGCCTGTTAATTTCACACTTTCATTCCGTTGACGGCTAATAGCACGTATAAAATTACGCAGATTACAGTATCCAACATTTTACAATCACCCTCGGGAAAAATGACATTCTTCTCTAATGCAGATTTAAATTTTACTCTTCGTGCCACTGATTACGGTCTGCGGATTAAAAGTTTTACTCTTCGTACCACTACGGCTTTAATTTTTACTCTTCGTGCCACTACGCTTTCCACGCTTTGAAATGAAGTGTTCATCAAGTTGTTAGATTGAGACGACCAAAACCATTCCCTACATGGTGAATATGCTTTCCACGCGTTGAAATAAAGTGTTTATCAAGTTGAAAGCATCTGTGGAGTTCCTGCCCCTTGCACAACAGACAGTAATCGGCGTTCATCGATTCCGCGGAAGGATTAGTGCCAGTGCTGCGTAGCGACTGACAAATAGTGGAAATGGAAGCAGACATCAACCAGCGATGAACAACACCAGGTACAAGGAGTAAGGTACTGTGCATCATTAGAATTAAAATTTTTAATGTATTAGCTAGGGACTAGATCATTATATTATTATATTTCATGATTAAATTAATAAAATGACAAAAGGCACGACATAAGGCACAACTAGATTATTATATTATTATATCTCATGATCAAATTATTAAAATGACAATGATAAAAGTACGAAAAGAATTAACGAAGAGCTCGGAAGAGAAATCTCGAGCATGGTAGAAGACTTTAACGAAATAGACCGTGTTAGTAAAATTGCAGAAAATTCAGAATCGTTCCAAAATTGGCTTAACGATACGACTCGAAAAAATTTCTTACTACCACTAGTATTATATCCAGACTGTCCAGAAAAAAGGCAAATATACAAACAAAGTTATGAGAAAAATTACCCAATTCAAGGGTATTACCAAGAACGAGCACAAATGCTCGTAGAAAAATATAACAACTAATGAAAACCTACATAAAATTTAACCAACGCAATACCATTAAATATTAACCATACCATTAAATTCACACCCTAACTAACTACATAATAAAGTTTAATAAGGTGGGGTCTAGATCGAGTAAATCTCCAACGGTAAACGGAGACCCACAAATTAATATTATCAATAGCTTGGGACAGCATGCAAATTGGCAAGACAACTAAGAAATAAAATACTGGTTTTAATTGACCATTTGTCTAACACAGTTAATACTTCCCATTTACCAATCATATACAAGGTATGTCACTCGAAAAGCTTTTAAAAAAGCAAGAAATTCACTTGCAAACCTAGACAAAGTCTAGAATTAAATTTTAAAGACCAATCTAAAAAAAATTAACATTTCCAATTTTAACATGACATGGAAATAGCTATGGAAACAGTAATTGTTATGAATAGATCAATAACAAGGTTTCCGAAATTTTAACAATTATATTTCCAGCAGGCGTTGTTAAATTTTTCCTACAATTGTACATATTTGTTTGGTGTATTTTTAATAATTGAGGTTAGGTTTATCAACTCACGTTTAATATTCAAGGTTTCGCTTATCCTGATCTCGATCTGCAGGAGTAGCTCCTTATTTTAATCAGCAATACTAGTTTTAATTAAGATTTAGTTTAATTTAGCTACTAGGTTTAAATCTTTAGAAATAGTTATCAGGTTTAACGAGTTTGATTTAGTATTAGTTAGCTCGTGAAAATAATCTTCAACTCAATCCTATATTATATTACAAATTCACATTATACTTTTTAGATTAAATTTATAATAATAAAGTAATTACCGTTGGTAGAAATTCACATTAGCTTTAAGTGTAGTTTTAAGTAGAAAAATAATTAAATTTTAGATAGCTTTAAATTTGATACACCTTTGTTGTAGAATGATGAATAATGATCCTGTCTCGCGTGTTAGCAGTCCTTCAGCTGTCAATCAGTCACAATCCTCTTGTTGGCCTCGGGTGTGTCCGTAACGCTGGCGATTAATGAGGAGCTTTCCTCAAAGGGCGTAACGCTCCCCACGTACGCTGGATGTCGTATCCTGCTTACTCTCATTTGCTCCGAGGTCTAGAACTGCCAGCTTAACGGATGGACGCTCGTAGATACCGTGCATGGTTTGCACCGTTGCTCTTCGAACTTGGCCGTCCTTGTTCTTAGTCGCAACAACTCGACCTTTGGGCCACAGGTTTCGTGGTAAGTCTGGATCAACAATGACAACAATATCACCTACTTGGATTGGTCTCACTGGTTGGTGCCAATTAGTTTGACGACAAATTGTTGGCAGGTATTCGCGAACCCATCTTTGCCAAAAATGGTTTGCGTAAATCTGTGAAGTTTTCCAATTATTGCGTAGCGTTGCGGGCTTGTCGTCAAAAATGACCAGAGGTTTGCAGCCACTGGAAGAGCCAACTAAAAAATGGTTCGGTGTTAGAGCCGGTGCAGACTCATCATCGATAGGAATATATGTGAGCGGTCTAGAATTTACGGTGTTCTCAATCTCCACCAGTGTATTTCTCAAGACTTCATCTGGATGAGGTGGCAGATGCATCTGGTTGAGAATTTTTTTAACGGATTGTACTAATCTCTCCCAACAGCCTCCAAAATGTGGAGAGTTTGGCGGATTAAACGACCATTTCAGTTCTGATGATATAAATTCGCTGAATAGTTTCTCGTGATCGATTTTCTGCAGCGCTTCCTGTAGCTCACGACTAGCGCCGATGAAGTTGGTTCCTCTATCGCTGAAAATTTGTAACGGTGTTCCACGACGCACCATGAATTTCCGTATAGCCATTATACATGAGTCAGTGTTTAGTGTGTGTGCTATTTCGATGTGGATAGCTCGAACCGTCATGCACGTAAGAAGAGAAGGGTTTGGTATAAGCAGCCAGCCTGGCTAAGGGTAAATCTGCCATCATTGGAGATTCCGGTTTTGCTCTGCTGTTCTTGCAAGTTTGACACTTCTTACGAATCTTGTTGCAGAGTCTACGCAATCTGGGGATCCGATATTTTTGTCGAAGCTCGTTCACGACAGTCTCATGGTTAAGGTGGTGATATCGATCGTGTACCGAGCGTACCATAAGTGTAGTAACATGGTGGTCTCTTGGAAGTAAAATGGTATTGGTTGCGTATGAGCCTGCAAACGCGCAATGTTTACCTCTTCCTCGTATGCGCAATAACCCTCGATCGTCCAAGTATTGCGACAAGCCACATATTGTACTATTCGACGGCAACTTAAATCGGCCCGTTTCGGCTGACTTTGCCACTATAGCCATTTCTTCAGAATATGCTGCTAACTGAACTTGCCGAAAAAAATAACTTTCTGCAATTTGAAGTTCTTCGGTTCGCAGTGCTTTAACAGTTGGTGATGTTCCCTTAAGATTGACTTTTAAGTTGTGCGCGAAACGAAATACGAGAACAACCAAACGTAGTAGTCGTTTCCAATTGGAAAAATCCGAAAAGTTCACCAATACTGCTTCATGTTGATGGAGATTCACTGAGTGTCTCAGTTCTACTGACATCGATCCCACATGTCCTCGCAGATCTGGCCATGCATCCAGATAAACGACGAACCACGAAACCATCTACTGGACGGAGAAAGATCTGGTAATTTTTGCCACTTAGTGCCTTCGTCTGCCACATTCATCTGCGTTGATAATCAGTGCCATTCAGAAACGTCCGTATTCTCCAAAATCTCTCCCATACGAAATGCAACGAATTGGCTATAGCGACGATGGTCCGAATTTAGCCAACAGAGTACGTCCCGTGAGTCTGTCCAAAAAAATCGTTCATGGATTGTCACACGATGACGTTCCGCTATCGTCTTTGCCAGCCGCGCTCCAACAACCGCAGCCTGCAATTCCAGTCGAGGTATGGAAACATATTTCAGGGGTGTAACGCGTGTTTTCGCAGCCACCAATGCACACTAAATTACTCCTTGCTCTTCACATCGAAAATAGCCGACAGTTGCAAATCCATTTTCACTCGCGTCGACGAAGATATGGAGTTGCAGTTTATTTGATTCCATTGATGAAGTTTTGACACATGTACGCCATTTCACGAATTGCTCATTAGCTATTGGCTCATCCCATGCCCTGCCGGCACGCCATATCTCCTGTAGAAGAACTTTTAAGTACATTAGAACGTTGGCGAGAAATCCTAGTGGATCGAAGATGTCTGGCCGGATAACAATTCCACATCCGCTCTCTTGGGAAATCTGAAGGTGAAAGTGTCGGTCTTTGTATTCCACCACAGCCCAAGAATCTTTTCGGTTGCCATCTCCGAAGTTTGTGGTCCGTTTAAAGCAGCTAGCACTTCATTGGAATTAGAAAGCCATCCAGGTATCTCGAATCCCGCTTGTGCATGAATGAAGCGGACATTTGTTGCAAGATCAACAGCTTCCTTTTCCGTCTCCACGCTGGATAGCATATCGTCCACATAGTGTTCGTTAATGATGGCATCGACAGCTGCAGGCATCTCGTGCACGAAACGTTCAGCATTCTTGTTTTTCACGTATTGGGCACAGCTAGGAGAACATGTTGCATCAAACATCATAACAGTCTCTACGTACACCGATGGTGTTTGATCTTGAGGTCCACTTTTCCATAAAAATTAATTTGTACCTGGTGGAACATCTCACATATGTCTCCTGAAACCGCTATTCGATACTCCCGGAAGCGAAGGAGGACTCCAGGTAAGGATGTTAACTGGTCGGGTCCTTTAAGTAGAAAAGTATTTAGCGATACTCCATGGGCTTTGGCTGCAGCATCCCAGACGATTCGCAATTTGGTTGGTTTATTAGGATTCGTCACAGGGAATATTGGCAAATACCAAGCACGATCTCTCGGCACATTTTCCTCCTCAGATGATAATTTCCGTATATAGCCTTTAGTCTCATAGTCCCGAATCATAATTCGCAATTCTGTAGCCATCTCAGGTTCACGTGCCATACGTTTCTCCAAACAGTGAAATCTCTTTAGAGCCATCGGTTTGCTTTCTGGCAATTTGACGTCATTAAATTTCCATAGTAGGGAAGTTTCGTACCGATTCTCTTTCAGTAAAGTTTTGGGCATGAGTAGCTCCATTGCACGCTCATCGTTTTTAGACATTAGGGAACCGCTGGAAGTCTGCATTCCAAGGCTGTCTAGTGAGAAAAACTCCTTAACCATTGCATGAAGGGTTTCGCGCTGACAGATGTGAAAACTATAAGTCTCATCGTGTTGTTTTCGCTGTTCGGCATTAGCAATAGAGCATGTACCGTAAACGATCCATCCTAGTCTCGTCAAAGCTGCAACTGGTTGATTTTCTTTCCCTTATTTCGAGTTTAACGGGTGTCCCAGCCGGATGTTGTCCATCCCTAAGGTAACACGAGGTCTGATATCTACATAAGATTCTATCGAGATTCCCCGGAGGTGTCGATAATGCTTTGAAATATCCTCAACAGACATCGTTTGCGACGGTAACTGAAGACTTTCTACCGTGTGAGCCTTGCAAAGACTGGTCCGACCACTAGAATCATTCACCCCCGATATCTCTACGACGCACTTGACCGAGTTTGATTCATATTTGGCCTGTCCACCAGTCCAATTGATACATAAAGGGTAATTTTCTCTCGAGATATTGAGTTCTTCCAATAGATCGTGCTCCATGAGTGAACAAGTTGACCCGTCATCCAGGAAGGCATATGTGGTTAAAGATCTCCCTCTTCCGTGTATTGTAACCTTTACGTATTTTAGCATAACTGTACCAAGACAACAGTAATGAGTATTGCATGATGGTGTGTACCTGGTCAAAGGTCTGTGCTGATTCGCGGAAGCATTGCTTTGTTGCTTATGTCGCTCATCATCGTGGAGAAGTGCGTGGTGTAGGTACAGACACCCGTTCTTCCTGCAGGAATTGTTTACTGCGCAAGAATTAAAATGATTCTTCAAACATTTTCTACACACTTAATTATTTTTTACAATCGCCCATCGCGATTTTGGGCACATCTTTAGGAATTCTTCGCATTTATCCAGCGCTTTGCAAGACTTTCCGCATGCAAAACAAGCTTTCAGACTCGGATACCTTTCATCTGTTTTAGTATTCAGATATGCGTCGTCTCGCCGACCTCGCTTCTCGATCGGCCGGTTACACTTGGAACCGACAAAGGCAGGTCTCGTAATTGTGCTCAGCGCATCTACTAAGTTTCCTATCCATTCACTAAAATCGACGAGAGAGGCGGATCGCTTGGATTGGCGAAAAAGCACCCAGTTCACTTTAATGGTGGGAGGTAAATGATCTACCAATTCTTGCAGTAGAGAAACGTTATACAGACACTCGTCCATTTCACATGCCTGCACAGTAGCACAAAGGTTTTGTACTGCAACCCCAAAATCAATTATTGTTTCCGTCCGGTCCGCTTTAGGTGCTGGCATCGCTCTAATCCGTTTAACTAGTGTTTCTACTATTGACTCAGGATATCCAAATAGCGCCCTCAGCCGTTTGATTATCACGGGTACATTTTCTGGGTGCAATAGCAGGCTCTCAACGGCGCTGAAAGCGCGATCGTGGAGACATCTTTCCAGTCGATCCAACAGCTCATCGTTTCGAAATGCACACATTCGTGTTGTTCTTTCATACGCTGCAAAGAAACGAGGCCAGTCCTCTGGGTCGCCTCCAAACCTTGGAAGATCCTTGACAGTCTGTCGAGCGGCTAGGTGTCGGGTATCCAGCGGCTCCAATCCTTCCCGAGGATGTAGACTAAATACCGATGCCAGCGACGAATGAGAGTTTCTATGATTTGCAGCTACCGGTGACTCATCGATCGCGGCTGAATGCTCTTTAGGATGCTCTCCGAGATTGACCTTGATTGACCAATCAGCTATTTTCGATACATCTCCAACGTCCTCTACCGAATCTCCGTCACTTTGCTCTATCTGCTCCTGCTGCAAAGCTAATCTTTCCTCGAGCTGTCTTCTCTTCAGAGCTTGTTTTTCCTCCAGCGCCTTACGTTGAAGCTCATACAACCTAGCAAAGTTTCTGGAAGCCCTGGACGACGCCTTACTGTTCGTTTCAAAATTTCCTTCTTGAATTTGGTTCTCTCTAGCAACATCTTGGAAACTATTGTAGTTTTTCTTGATTGCGCCAGTGTGATTTTGCTGTGACATGCCGGCTCCGAGTGACGACGAGATCGGCGGTAGTTTCATACGATTTTCATACTGCTGCACGAGAGTGAGAATCTGTTGCTTGTTTTGTTCGCTCGCTCATGAGAGCTTGAGTAATCTGCTGCAGCTGTTCCCGCATTTCCTGATTGGATTTATCCATTTCTTCACGCAGTCGTTGCTGCTCAGTAGCTATAGCTTGGCTAAGGATATTTTGTTCCACTATACTCATTTTGGATATTGGAGTAGACGTAAAGCCTGACGTCGAACGAGTGCCGACTTCGGTTAGTGCTTTCAATTCTTGGTCTGTCACAACTTTTCTAGTCTGCTGCCGCTGTAGCCCTTACTGCTGCTGCTCAACCGATGGTTGCTGCAGTTGCTGCTTGTTCTTCTGCTGCTGCTGAAGTTGTTGTTCCTTTGCTTGGAGAATTCGCTTTCCTTCGTCGAGCGATTTTTTAATGCACCGTCTACAATTCCAATCCTCGTTCTCTATATCGTCAGTAACATGGACGCATTCGTAGTGGAACCACTCGTCGCAGTCATCACATTGGACCATCCGACTGTGGTCCAGCTTTCGACACTCTCCACAACTGGCCCCGTTTTCACCAGGGGAGTCACTAATTATCTTTCCACCTTTCGATCGTTTAGGCATTCTAGCTACGTTTCAGAAGATATCGTACTCCGGAAGATAAACGATAAATTTAATTTGTTATGAATAGATCAATAACAAGGTTTCCGAAATTTAAACAATTACACGGTGTTCCTAAAACCGTTATTAACGAAAAAATGACCATAAATTTGTCATACGGCATTCGAAAGATACAGTATCCAAGCATCTTCTCAGTGAATTTCAAAATGATCCATCGAGCCTGACCATTTAATTACATAAATATAATGTACAAAAGATGTAATTTATATGGTGCACTGAAAAAATATGAAAATAGGGTTGTCTACCAAACGTTAAATATAATGTGAAAACTAAAAAAATGAATAAAAGTTGGAATGTTTACTTCAAAAGGCCATATCTCAATGGTTTGTTGACCGATTCTAATTATTTTTTTCATTATTGAACAGGTAAACGTTTCATTGTTAATTTACATTAAGAAGAATATAAAACAGAGCCATCTACATCAATAAAAAGGCGAGATAGTTGATCTCAACTATATGTATTATCATTATTTAGTAAATAATTTTGTTTTAAAAATAGCTGCCTATCCATTTTTATATACTAGTTGATTGCAATTGCTGTATAAACATCTGAATTTCTAATTCTCATGATAAGTCCAATTTGACAATAAAACTGACAATAGTTAGAGATATGAGCAGATGAACTTGTACTAATAACATCCCCTTTGACCAGTTTTAACATCTGTCAACCCAAAAACAAAATTTCCAACAAAAACCGTATCATAACTTAAATTGATCTGAATCAGCAAACACCTTCATATTTTTTAAATTTATGGTTTTATTTTTCCATCATTTGTAGTTTGCGTTCGTTGCATTCAACTAATGTGTAGGTCATCGTTTTAAATACAAAGATATTCACTAAAAAGTGATAATACATATAATTGAGGATAATTATGTTGTCTATTGTTTGAAGTAGGCAACTCTATTTTATATTCTTCTTAATGAAAATTAACGATGAAACGTCTACTTGTTCAATAATGAAAAAATAATTAGAATCGGTCAACAAACCATTGAAATATCGCCTTTTGAAGTAAACATTCCGACTTTTATCCATTTTTTTAATTTACACATTATATTTAACGTTTGGTAGACAAACCTATTTTCATATTTTTTCAGTGTACCATAAATAACACCTTTTGAACATTATATTTATATAATTAAATGGTCAGGTTTTCCTTTAAAAACCGCGGCACGTATAAACGATCTAAATAGTCAATGGACAAACATGGATTCACGCTTGAAGTCTGGTAGAAAACCCATCTATGACCGCATACCACATCCAAACCGTTATAAATTTCGATTCCGTCAACTTGCAGGAGATATACTTGATTACTATATCTTTCGTACTAAATGTACTAAATAAGTAGACAAAAAAAAATTGTTTGTAGAGATAGGACCAAACCCGTGGGCTAAAACCGTTATTAACTAAAAACGCTTTTAATCCATCTAACAGTGTGATGAGACATTTCTTATAACTCTTATCACTCTCTTCGGATATTATATCGTTTGAGAATATTTAGAACATGATGCTTCGCGATGTTTTTGATAACACATACTACATGGGATAGTGGCAGAACTCAGAGAATCGCTCAAATCAGCATAGGACAACATCAGTGCTAGAAATCTCAAACCAAATCAACGGGAAAGCAAAAAAATGGCCCATAAAATAGACATACAAACGAATTATTGCGAATGCTCTGTTAATAAAATATCTAAATTCCTCAATCAATGCATTGTGGTGGGAAAACTGAATTTTCACGAAACTTTTCGATAACCTTCCGTCACTTGCGTTAATGCACTGTGTGCACAGTGTTCAAAAAATCTAGTGAAATCGTCTTAGGGCACCAGCGGGTCTAATTCAGAGCTATCTGCGCGGCGAGTTAAATCTGTAAAGAATACCAAAAATTAATTTCTATTCCCTAATTTTCAGTTCAGCAATTCGAGAGATCGTGCTCACCGCAAGCCATGAAAAATAGACTACGTTGTGAAGCGATGGTCACTATTTATTAAAAAAATCACGGTTAAATAAAAAATAAAACTTATATATTGTTTGAAAAGCTTTCGTAATATTGTGTAGGAAAAAAGCTGAAAATTTCAGTAGTTTCTCTATCTGCAACATATAAACCCTTAAGTGGAATTGGAGTTCATGTATCATTTTCGCATGTCGCCTTCAGTAATGTTCGCAATGATGCAGTCCGGTTCGGTGCCGTGCGCGAGCACTGATCTTCTCTCGTGTATTCTGAGTGTGTGTGGTGGTATATGCTTCCATTCATGTGGCACGCCGAAGGAAGGGGAGGTATGGGCAAGTCATGCTTTGGGATCGTAAAAGTACGATCCGTCGGTCTTCCGTCAGCAGTGCGGAACGTTAACGGAAAGTCAAGATTCCTGTGGAGACGTTCGCGTGCATTATCTCTGGGTTTTCATGTTCGAAACGTGCGCACATGAGAGGGGTATTCAGCGTGTGCATGTGAACAGTGCCGTTAACGGAGGTTGATGTATCGCAATAATCCAGGTTGGGATCCATTTTGACGTGTTGGTGTAGTGGAGAGCGGATCGTCTGCGTTAGTAATTGTGTGGCGGAAGGACGGCTTCTGGGCTTTGACGAGATGCAGGGTATGAGAGTGCGTGTGATTTTGGAAGCATGAGTATGTCATATGAAGTGATTTCAGCTACTCGCAAAGAACAGATTTATAGTATTTTGATTAAAAACATTTTATCAGATTTTTGGAAATCTTATGATCTTTCATAGATCTCTTGAAAATTCAACATAGATTTTCACAGATTTATTCTGTTTTATTCATCACAGATGATGAAACGATTTTTCTACCTAAATACAGATTTCAATGTGGCATCTCTGGAAGTACTATGGTTCCGGATCGGGCTTTGGGACTCGTGTCTGAGTGGAGTTGACAGTTCGCGAGTGGAATCGAGGGCCAATTCACAATTTTCAGCAGTCATATCGGCACGGGGAACGAATGACTTCTTCCAATATTTGTGGTTTGTGGTCCATTGGGTAATAATCAGCATATTGGCTTTTCGCGTTGTGTTGATTATTTTCATTTAGTTTCATACGACTGCTAAAATGTCATTTTGAAACGCACATGCATTGTAATGTATTGTCAATTGTATGTTTCATCGTATGCATCTTCGCATCTTTGGGTGGTGGATAGATTTATGTCGTGCTTCTTACCTACAATTCTTGCTTCTGTTTCAAGTGGTTTATATAAAAATGCGCTACGCATGTCGTCGGTTGTATCCGACATGCAAGTCGGTCGTTTAAGGTTCTTGGGTGTATCCGACAGAGTTTTTAATAATGTTTGAAAAATATGACAGTCGCTTTGGGACATATGCTGCAGTTATTCTTTGTGAACAGGGCTGTCAGTTGAATGGGTGCATAAAGCTGACATACACAGCTTGTAAAATAATTAAACATTCCCTCGTTCTTTTCTATTTAATCCCATTACCACTACTAGACTGCCACACTTTATTTCGACGACAAACTTGTCTAGTTTTTTATTTGTTGGCTTTGAAACGGCGAATCAAACATTTGAAAAGTAATCTTTCCTATAAACAAAAATACTGGAATGATAAAGGGGTGTCTTTAGTTTTTTCATACTGTAACTATACATAACCATATAACTGTCCAAGTATATTGAACATATTATATTTATTGTATGTATTATATTCGTCATATGTTCCATGTTCGTTATATTGATTTCGTGCCATGTGGTTCCGGTGTTGGAGAAACTCTAAGGCATGTCGCGGCATGAGATGCTTTGGTTGTGCACCAGTTTTTTTTTCAATCTTGTTTTATTGCGGATAAGTGGTGGTTTTCATTTTATTGTTTTCAGAATTGTGCGTGCCTTGTCGTGTGTGGTCTTGGGTGTTCGTTGATTTGAAGGCGTTGTGGGAGAACGCGTGTTCGCCGGATGATGCTAGTCGAGCTGGCATTTGTTTGGACTGAGCGAATTGATTTCTTTGTTTTTTTGGTATATGTTAGACTGACTACGGAATTTATCCGTAGGGCGTTTGATGTACGTGGGGAGTACGCATGATCTTGTTTAAATGGAGTGATGACTATTAAATCGAGTACGAGGGATAAATTCGTGAGAAGGATCAGGAGCCAATTACCAGTTTGCGGCAGTCATGACTGCACGAAGAACGAATGTTTCATTGTCATGTTCATTGGTTTTCTTTTGGTCGGTTAAATCATGTTCATTATAATAGTTGTTCTCATTGTGTTAAGTGCTTTCATATACTTTTGAGTAGTGCATGCGGTATATTACTGATTGACATGTTAACCATATTTCGTCATAAGCATAATAATGTTGAAGCTCGAGTATTGACGCCAAAGAGAACCAAATTTTATTTCTTGTACCTTTTGCTTTTTCTGATTTTGGCATATTGTGGTTTTAAATTGGTTGATTGGTTTCTTTTCGTTCTAGTAATCTTGTTCTAGTTAAGATTTTAGTAGTTAGTATAAAAACACGCGCGCGTCATCGGTTGTAGTTCTACATATAAAAGTCGGTCGTTTCAGGTACTTAGATAGTGCTGTATTTGTACCGCTCAAAATGCACTTCAGTTAACATAACAACGCGCGCGAATAATGATAACATATTAGTTCACATCATATCAAATTATTTATGGAGAATGAAACTAATACGTAACTATCATTTCATTTCTTATAATAACAAACACCAAAGTTTACACGCGATTAATAATGCTTGTATTACGAATTCTTCAAGTTATTAGCATTTTTTCGATAAATGTCTCGAGGCAGTAAAGGTAATCGCTTTTCATTACATCGTATTGTTCTTGGAATGTCGCGTTTCGCCGGATTACAGAAACAAAGCATAATAAAATCGTTGACGGTTGATTCAATTAAACATAAGCAACACTCCCGATAGTCGGCTGTTCGGAGTTTAAGTTGCATTCTTTACAAACCGAGCATTTCCGAATAAATTCAATAAACGATAAATCTACCATCAATTCTCGGCAGCCGGCTGCCCAGATCAATAATCACATGATAACAGTTCTGAGAATGACAGATCGTATCACTTATCAAGGTGAATCCAGATTTTGTCTAACTCTATACCCCACCCTACTAACAAAAACACCATCCCGTGGCAAACGTGGAGATGCAGAGGTATACACGGTCTCCATAACAACGTTTGTTACACTAACATCCCTTCCCATCCCCGATGACTGTAAGGACGTGGCCGGCTCCGTTATTGACATTTCAAAGTATAGAACTCTCGAAACGTGCACATTGAGGATGGATAGCTACTCCCAGGCCCCATTCGTTGGTTCTCTGTGCAATTTCGCTTGTTCTGGTCAATCACGGAGTAGCAACTACGAATTGACGGTCATCATGCTCATGCTCATCTGCAACATATAAACCCTTAAGTATACCAATTAATTGGTATACGAATTGGAATAGGTTCGCCAAATTTTGGAAGAAGTCTATGAAATAACCCCTTGAAAACTACCTAAAAATTGTTGTAGTTCGATGCAATAAAAAAATCCCCAAAAATGAAATGTACCTATTAATGTGAAACACAGTGAATAAAACCTATTTTAATCCACCTAGCGGTGCAATTGTGCCTTTCTCAATCATGAATCACGAGAATGTGTGCGTTGTTTATATTCATTAAAAGCTTTTAAATGCATATATTACATTATATTATTATACATCACATGTAACTATATACAGAAAAATAAATCATTATTCGAGTTGTAAAATTTTGAAAAAGAAAAAACAGCCACGGTAATATTGAACTGAAAAAAGGTGCGAAATCGGCAGTCCCAAAAAGTCGATCTTTATAAAAAAAAAAATTTTCGAGATAACATAAAATCTCGACGTTTCATGCATTTTAAAGATGTTTGGCATCAAAAATACGAATTCGATTTCTGAAATTTCATGGGGTCCCCCCTTTGAAAAAAAATTTTGAGTTCTGGCTTGTATGGGAATTTCATATGTGACTGGACGGTTTAGTCTATATTTCCGGACCCATATAAGCGATCCGTACGAAATTTTATAGACATCTGTGGGGATATTATAGCTATCATTTGGGACTAAGTGTGTGAAAATCGGCCTAACCATTTCCGGGAAACTGATGTGAGTTCGTAAATTTTGAAAGATGGCCGCTTTTCCCGGGCACTTCCGGAACCGTCTATGTGTCTAGCCATCTCCGAGAAACCGATGTGACTGTTATTCTGAATTTAGATACTTCCGCCGGGGCTTCCGGAACCGATGATGGTGGCCAATGTGGCTAAATAGACTTTGAATGGATGTTAGTGACCTAATACTACAAATCGAAGCAGTTGTGGTCATATTTTGGAAAAATTTTCACCTTTATACATTCATTGCAGAATTTATTAAAATCGATATTTTCTGCGTGTTCGTACTCATCACCCTGTAATTCCGGAACCGGAAGACGGATCCATTAGAAATTCAATAGCAGTTTATGGGAGCGTTGCACCTTTCATTTGAGACTAAGTTTGTCAAAATCGGTTCAGCCATCTCTGAGAAAAATGAGTGGTTTTTTGGTCACATACACACACATACGCACATACACACACATACATACATACACACATACATACACACAGACATTTGCCGAACTCGACGAACTGAATCGAATGGTATATGTCACTCGGCCCTCCGGGCCTCCGTTAAAAAGTCGCTTTTCAGAGCAATTGCAATACCTTTCTATTGAGAAAGGCAAAAAGGTGCGAAATCGGCAGTCCCAAAAGGTCGATTTTGATAAAAAAAAATAATTTCGAGATAACATAAAATCTCGACGTTTCATGCATTTTAAAGATGCTTGGCATCAAAAATACGAATTCGATTTCTGAAATTTCATGGGGTCCCCCCTTTGAAAAAAAAATTTGAGTACCGGCTTATATGGGAATTTCATATGTGACCGGACGATTTAGTCTATAATTCCGGACCCATATAAGCGATCCGTACGAAATTTTATAGACATCTGTGGGGATATTATAGCTATCATTTGGGACTAAGTTTGTGAAAATCGGCTCAGCCATTTCCGGGAAACTGATGTGAGTTCGTAAATTTTGAAAGATGGCCGCTTTTCCCGGGCACTTCCGGAACCGTCTATGGTGGTCAATGTAGTCAACGAAAATTTAGTTGGCCGTCGGTGACCTAGAACAGCAAATTTAAGTTGTTTGAAAGACATTTTAGCGAATTTTTTACCTTTTTTGCTTTCATCGGAGTATCGGTTTGAATCACAATTTGCTATGTGATCGCACGCCACAACCTGTAACTCCGGAACCGGAAGTCGGATCGGGATGAAATTAAATAGCCATTTACGGGGACGCAATACCAAGTTTAGTCGAATCGGTTTAGCCATCTCCGAGACTCCGAGACGGTTCCGACAGCATGAAGTAACAAGTTACTTTACGCTTGTTCGGACATGCCGTAGACTCAGGTGATTCGCATTTCTAATGCCAAAAGACCCTGACCACTACGGTAGCAGACAAAGGGTTAAGTCGCCGGTGAGCTCTAAGCTTGCATATATGATCCTTCCACGCTTTTCTAAACTTTCTCCTTTCAACACCTTGCTCTTCCTTGAGTACTATGGCTCTAAATATTGAAAAATATACTTCACCTTCCAGTCCCTTGCTAATTAAATGCCGAAAAAACTGTTGACATCTCCGAGAAACCGATGTGACTGTTATTCTGAATTTAGTTACTTCCGCCGGGGCTTCCGGAACCGATGATGGTGGCCAATGTGGCCAAATAGACTTTGATTGGATGTTAGTGACCTAATACTACAAATCGAAGCAGTTGTGGTCATATTTTGGAAAAATTTTCACCTTTATACATTCATTGCAGAATTTATTAAAATCGACATTTTCTGCGTATTCGTACTCATCACCCTGTAATTCCGGAACCGGAAGTCGGATCCATTAGAAATTCAATAGCAGCCTATGGAAACGTTGCACCTTTCATTTGAGACTAAGTTTGTCAAAATCGGTTCAGCCATCTCTGAGAAAAATGAGTGACATTTTTGGTCACATACACACACATACGCACATACACACACACATACATACATACACACATACAAACACACACAGACATTTGCCGAACTCGACGAACTGAATCGAATGGTATATGTCACTCGGCCCTCCGGGCCTTCGTTAAAAAGTCGGTTTTCAGAGCAATTGCAATACCTTTCTATTGAGAAAGGCAATAATACATAAAATAAAGACTCATTTTTATCGTCTCATGGTGTATTTTAGGCTGACAAAATGGTGACATTGACTAAATCGGGCAATTTTTTTTTCTTTATAATAAAATGAAGCTGTTAAATATTCTTCCCGTCCCGTCCCTTGATGTAGTCTGATAACTATTTCTGATTATGATGAACTTTTTATTTTTGCATATTTCCATCTTCATGATAAGGAAAACATGCTCAAGAAAGGATTTACTCGAATTCGGTCTTGTTCGTCTGCTAGAGCCCATCAAACATATGTTCATATTTGGCTGATAAAATCGGGGTTTCAATGTGTTATAATAGATATTCAGCATTCGAAGAAGTTTCTTGTGAACGAGTGTAGAACGACTTTGTTTCTACTTACTTAAAGTCAGCGGCGCAGCCAGAAATTCGGTTTGGTGGGGGTTTGGTGAAAATCGATCTTACTGTCCAAACGGCATAATTCCGAAACCGTAATTTTTGAAGTTTTAAAATTATGCAGAATTAATTTTTCAGAAAATAGTAACATAGTTCGTGTCTTTAGCGAATTTGTTGAGACTTTATTGTAGTCATGAATATTAACCTGAGAGAATTCACAATAAATACTTCTTGGACGATATACCGTCAAAACTATTTTATCAAATGATGCGCCTGGTGTAAAACTTATCGAAGATACTAAACCTCCGAAATTGGCGGTTTCAAAATGATGCTATCTTGACCTTAAATTACTGTTTTTGAACATTTGACCTATAGGGGAACATGGGGAGACTTGACCAAGCGCAAAATTCTATTTTCGGCTATGGCGTCTTCTATTCGATTCTTAATTTTTTTTCAAAAATATTTTTATACTTGTTTCAATCCGTTAAGGTAATTTTAAAAGTTTGGAATGAAAAATCCTTTCCTTACAGAAAATATTACGCGATTAATAAATTTGCATTAAATGATGTAATTTTTTATCAAACTTTGTATGGACATATCTACTCGACTATTAATTACTATCAATGTACTAATATACCATCTTAATTCTTGTGAAGCAGTGAAATGATTTTACATAAACTGAAACATTGGAATAGTTATTACTAGAATTTTAATGACATTGAACGCAATGACTAAGGTTGGGGAGACTTGACCAAGATTTTATGGGGAGACTTGACCAAGTGGCGATCAGCTGAAGAAAGATACAAAATTCCTAATATTTATTATGCTTTGGCATCTACTATTAATGTTAATCACGCCATAAAAAACCTGTTTTAATCCACCTAGCGGTGCAATTGTGCCTTTCTCATTTCTCTAAACTATGGCACGGAGGCTTTTTATGTTCAACATACTTGTGGAAATGTCCATTACATTCTTAGTACACTTTGCACTTATACACAATGGCATGCCAGCCACGAACTTGATGAGCTACGTGTCGACGGTGAAACACTTGAAACAAAAAAATATCATACTCCATTAGCCTAATCAGCATTAGATCAATGTTCAGCCATCTCTGAGAAAAATGAGTGGTTTTTTGGTCACATACACACACACGCACACATACATACATACACACATAGCCATCTCTGAGAAAAATGAGTGGTTTTTTGGTCACATACACACATACGCACATACACACACATACATACATACACACATACATACACACAGACATTTGCCGAACTCGACGAACTGAATCGAATGGTATATGTCACTCGACCCTCCGGGCCTCCGTTAAAAAGTCGCTTTTCAGAGCAATTGCAATACCTTTCTATTGAGAAAGGCAAAAAGGTGCGCAATCGGCAGTCCCAAAAGGTCGATTTTGATAAAAAAAAATTTTCGAGATAACATAAAATCTCGACGTTTCATGCATTTTAAAGATGCTTGGCATCAAAAATACGAATTCGATTTCTGAAATTTCATGGGGTCCCCCCTTTGAAAAAAAAATTTGAGTACCGGCTTATATGGGAATTTCATATGTGACCGGACGATTTAGTCTATAATTCCGGACCCATATAAGCGATCCGTACGAAATTTTGTAGACATCTGTGGGGATATTATAGCTATCATTTGGGACTAAGTTTGTGAAAATCGGCTCAGCCATTTCCGGGAAACTGATGTGAGTTCGTAAATTTTGAAAGATGGCCGCTTTTCCCGGGCACTTCCGGAACCGTCTATGGTGGTCAATGTAGTCAACGAAAATTTAGTTGGCCGTCGGTGACCTAGAACAGCAAATTTAAGTTGTTTGAAAGACATTTTAGCGAATTTTTTACCTTTTTTGCTTTCATCGGAGTATCGGTTTGAATCACAATTTGCTATGTGATCGCACGCCACAACCTGTAACTCCGGAACCGGAAGTCGGATCGGGATGAAATTAAATAGCCATTTACGGGGACGCAATACCAAGTTTAGTCGAATCGGTCTAGCCATCTCCGAGAAACCGATGTGACTGTTATTCTGAATTTAGATACTTCCGCCGGGGCTTCCGGAACCGATGATGGTGGCCAATGTGGCCAAATAGACTTTGATTGGATGTTAGTGACCTAATACTACAAATCGAAGCAGTTGTGGTCATATTTTGGAAAAATTTTCACCTTTATACATTCATTGCAGAATTTATTAAAATCGACATTTTCTGCGTATTCGTACTCATCACCCTGTAATTCCGGAACCGGAAGTCGGATCCATTAGAAATTCAATAGCAGCCTATGGAAACGTTGCACCTTTCATTTGAGACTAAGTTTGTCAAAATCGGTTCAGCCATCTCTGAGAAAAATGAGTGACATTTTTGGTCACATACACACACATACGCACATACACACACACATACATACATACACACATACAAACACACACAGACATTTGCCGAACTCGACGAACTGAATCGAATGGTATATGTCACTCGGCCCTCCGGGCCTTCGTTAAAAAGTCGGTTTTCAGAGCAATTGCAATACCTTTCTATTGAGAAAGGCAATAATACATAAAATAAAGACCCATTTTTATCGTCTCATGGTGTATTTTAGGCTGACAAAATGGTGACATTGACTAAATCGGGCAATTTTTTTTCTTTATAATAAAATGAAGCTGTTAAATATTCTTCCCGTCCCGTCCCTTGATGTAGTCTGATAACTATTTCTGATTATGATGAACTTTTTATTTTTGCATATTTCCATCTTCATGATAAGGAAAACATGCTCAAGAAAGGATTTACTCGAATTCGGTCTTGTTCGTCTGCTAGAGCCCATCAAACATATGTTCATATTTGGCTGATAAAATCGGGGTTTCAATGTGTTATAATAGATATTCAGCATTCGAAGAAGTTTCTTGTGAACGAGTGTAGAACGACTTTGTTTCTACTTACTTAAAGTCAGCGGCGCAGCCAGAAATTCGGTTTGGTGGGGGTTTGGTGAAAATCGATCTTACTGTCCAAACGGCATAATTCCGAAACCGTAATTTTTGAAGTTTTAAAATTATGCAGAATTAATTTTTCAGAAAATAGTAACATAGTTCGTGTCTTTAGCGAATTTGTTGAGACTTTATTGTAGTCATGAATATTAACCTGAGAGAATTCACAATAAATACTTCTTGGACGATATACCGTCAAAACTATTTTATCAAATGATGCGCCTGGTGTAAAACTTATCGAAGATACTAAACCTTCGAAATTGGCGGTTTCAAAATGATGCTATCTTGACCTTAAATTACTGTTTTTGAACATTTGACCTATAGGGGAACATGGGGAGACTTGACCAAGCGCAAAAATTCTATTTTCGGCTATGGCGTCTTCTATTCGATTCTTAATTTTTTTTCAAAAATATTTTTATACTTGTTTCAATCCGTTAAGGTAATTTTAAAAGTTTGGAATGAAAAATCCTTTCCTTACAGAAAATATTACGCGATTAATAAATTTGCATTAAATGATGTAATTTTTTATCAAACTTTGTATGGACATATCTACTCGACTATTAATTACTATCAATGTACTAATATACCATCTTAATTCTTGTGAAGCAGTGAAATGATTTTACATAAACTGAAACATTGGAATAGTTATTACTAGAATTTTAATGACATTGAACGCAATGACTAATGTTGGGGAGACTTGACCAAGATTTTATGGGGAGACTTGACCAAGTGGCGATCAGCTGAAGAAAGATACAAAATTCCTAATATTTATTATGCTTTGGCATCTACTATTAATGTTAATCACGCCATAAAAAAACCTGTTTTAATCCACCTAGCGGTGCAATTGTGCCTTTCTCATTTCTCTAAACTATGGCACGGAGGCTTTTTATGTTCAACATACTTGTGGAAATGTCCATTACATTCTTAGTACACTTTGCACTTATACACAATGGCATGCCAACCACGAACTTGATGAGCTACGTGTCGACGGTGAAACACTTGAAACAAAAAAATATCATACTCCATTAGCCTAATCAGCATTAGATCAATGTTATCTGCTTGCTAACTCATTTTGTCATGCGGGGGTGGGTTTGTGAGGAGGACGAAAGTCCCATGAACAAACGACTCCCCAGCTTAAATTGGTATGCTTTGTGATATAGTGGTGGTTTAAAGATGATGGGGTTGAAAGGGAGGGGTATGAGGGCTGGATGGGGTGGTGGTCTGAGGGCTGATTTAAGGAGATTTTTAAAGGAGGGGAGTGAACAGTAGAGGGGGGGGGGGTGTAACCCCTCTCCGTAAACCATCAACTACGCGCCTGTTAAAATCCAGAAACCTTATGCGAGTCGAAAAAAAATTTGGCCGGGATTAGGTTGACGTTTTTCAGAGTGATTGCATAACCTTTCTATATGAGAAAGGCAAAAATGTGCCAAAATCCAAAAAAGTGAATCGTCGTCAAATTTTTTTCGAGTTTGCATCAAATCTCGACGTTTCATGCACCTTGAACACATTTAGCATCAAAAATAAAAATTTTATTTTTAATTTTTCGTATAGTTTATATGAGAAATTTCTGTGTGGCCGCACTCTGAACCCCGTAATGCCGGAACCAGAATTCCGATCGATCCAAAATTCAATAGCAGCCGATGGGAAGGTTGCACCTTTCATTTGAGACTAAGTTTGGGCAAATCGGTCCAGCCATCTCTGAGAAAAATGAGTGACATTATTTGACACATACTCACATACATACACACACATACACACACACATACACATACACATACACACATACACACACATACATACACACATACACACATACAGACTTTTTCCGATCTCGACGAACTGAGTCGAATGGGATATGACACTCGGCCCTCCGGGCCGGGATTAGGTTGACGTTTTTCAGACTGATTGCATAACCTTTCTATATGAGAAAGGCAAAAATGTGCCAAAATCCAAAAAGGTGAATCGTCGTCAAATTTTTTTTCGAGTTTGCATCAAATCTCGACGTTTCATGCACCTTGAACACATTTAGCATCAAAAATAAAAATTTTATTTTTAATTTTTCCTATAATTTATATGAGAAATTTCTATGTGGCCGCACTCTGAAACCCGTAATTCCGGAACCAGAATTCCGATCGAACCAAAATTCAATAGCAGCCGATGGGAAGGTTGCACCTTTCATTTGAGACTAAGTTTGAGCAAATCGGTCCAGCCATCTCTGAGAAAAATGAGTGACATTATTTGACACATACGCACATACATACACACACATACACACACATACACACATACACACACATACACACACATACATACACACACACACATACAGACTTTTTCCGATCTCGACGAACTGAGTCGAATGGGATATGACAGTCGGCCCTCCGGGTCGGGATTAGGTTGACGTTTTTCAGAGTGATTGCATAACCTTTCTATATGAGAAAGGCAAAAATCCCACCCCAAACATAGGTCTTTATATTTTAATATTTGTAAACAAAGTTAGCAATAGTAGGAAGAGATGTCGTGACGTGTGAACATGCAATGCAAGCAGTACAGTTAATCTTTGAAAAGAAATGCATTAAAAAAATCAATATTTATCAAATTCAACTCTTTTATATTTTTTACTGCTACTTAAGGATCTCGACAATAGGGAAAAAATAATTACAGTATGTTTTATGTCATTATTTTTTGTTATGATTTTTCAAAATTCTCTTGGTCAAGTCTCCCCGCAATGGGGAGACTTGACCGAAAAAACGCTTTTAATCCACCTAACAGTGTGATGAGACATATCTTATAACTCTTATCACTCTCTTCGGATATTATATCGTTTGAGAACATTTAGAACTTGATGCTTCGCGATGTTTTTGATAACACATACTACATGGGAAAGTGGCAGGACTCAGAGAATCGCTCAAATCAGCGTAGAACAACATCAGTGCTAGAAATCGCAAATCAAATCAATGTGAAGCAGAAAAATGGCCCATAAAATAGGCATAGCTACGAATTATTGTTAATGCTCTGTTAATAAAATATCTAAATTGTGGTGGGAAAACTGAATTTTCCTAAAGGGGTTATATAATGTACTGAGCCAAAAAATTCGCATTTTTTTTGAATCGATTTGAAGTTTATACTTTACCCTTTGGCGTTTGTTTACTTTTTCGGTCCCACCTATCAGTATTGAAGTATCGTTCTTACGTTTTTTTACAATAACTACAGTTCTACACCACCGATTTCGTCCGGTATTTTTTCAATAGCGATCATTGTTACTATTTACAGCTGATATCAGCTTGATAATCCTAAAAAATACGAAAATGACAGTTTCGCTTCTAAACTGCTAGCAAAAAAAGTATCGCCCTGTTTGTTTGCATGGAGCGTGGAGGGCGAAACTTTAAATAAACAAACAAAAATACAGTTTCGCCCGTTGTATTTTTTGCTGTAGTTTAGGTTAATTGGTTGCGTTTCAAAGCCCTCATTCGCATGTATGAAAAAAGCCTTATGTTTACATTTGTAAGTATCGCCATTTTAACAAAAAAGGGTTGAAATGAAATCGCAGCTCCGGATATCACGCTATCTCTGAAGTGCATGCGTGCATAGTTCCAAATTTTACTTCGACATCGACTTTTTCTAAAGGTGACTTCCCAGTAGTATCCTTGATTTGAATTATTATCGCTAATCCTAATGCCAAAGAACAAATAAAAACCTCTCGAAAACGAACCGTTTGGGAAAATCATCATCATTACTGGAATTTTCATTTTCACGAAACTTTTCGATAACCTTCCGTCACTTGCGTTAATGCACTGTGTGCACAGTGCACTGAAAATGTAGCGAAATCGTCTTAGGGCACAAGCGGGTCTAATTCAGAGCTATCTGCGCGGCGAGTAAAGTAAAGAATACTAAAAATTAATTTCTATTCCATAATTTTCAGTTCAGCAATTCGAGAGATCGTGCTCACCGCAAGCCATGAAAAATAGACTACGTTGTGAAGCGATGGTCACTATTTATTGAAAAATCACGGTTAAATAAAAAAATTATACTATTAAAAAATTTCAAATTGTTTATAATTTTCACAAACTTATTAGGAAAAATTGTTTAATAATCTTTCGTAATATTGTGTAAGAAAAAAGCTGAAAATTTCAGTATTTTCTCTATCTGCAACATATAAACCCTTAAGTATACCAATTAATTGGTATACGAATTGGAATAGGTTCGCCAAATTTTGGAAGAAGTCTATAAAAAATCCCTTGAAAATTACCTAAAAATTGTTGTAGTTCGATACAATAAAAAATCCCCAAAAATGAAATGTACCTATTAATGTGAAACACAGTGAATAATACATACAATAAAGACCCATTTTTATCAGTCTCATGGTGTATTTTAGGCTGACAAAATGGGGACATTGACTAAATCGGGCAATTTTTTTTCTTTATAATAAACTGAAGCTGTTAAAATATTCTTCCCGTCCCTTGATGTAGTCTGATAACTATTTCTGATTATGATGAACTTTTTATTTTTGCATATTTCCATCTTCATGATAAGAAAAACATGCTCAAGAAAGGATTTACTCGAATTCAGTCTTGTTCGTCTGCTAGAGCCCATCAAACATATGTTCATATTTGGCTGATAAAATCAGGGTTTCAATGTATTATAATAGATATTCAGCATTCGAAGAAGTTTCTTGTGAACGAGTGTAGAACGACTTTGTTTCTACTTACTTGAAGTCAGCGGCGTAGCCAGAAATTCGGTTTGGTGGGGGTTTGGTGAAAATCGATCATACTGTCCAAACGGCATAATTCCGAAACCGTAATTTTTGAAGTTTTAAAATTATGCAGAATTAATTTTTCAGAAAATAGTAACAGAGTTCGTGTCTAGCGAATTTGTTGAGACTTTATTGTAGTCACGAATATTAACCTGAGAAAAATCACCATAAATACTTCTTGGACGATATACCGTCAAAATTATTTTATCAAATGATGCGCTGTTTAACGTTTGTAAAACTCATCGAAGATACTAAACCTCCGAAGTTGGCGGTTTCAAAATGATGCTATCTTGACCTTAAATTACTGATTTTTAACATTTGACCTATACATATAATTGGTCATACAACAAAAATCAAATGCTCATCAAAATCGATCAGAACCTGCTAGAATCGAATGAAAATCGTTATTTTTCATAAATTTCTCTCTACATTCGGAAAGTGTTATCCTCGTTATTAATCATATTACGTTTTCGTCTCAACTCGACGCATTCCCAAAAAAACCTGTCTTAATCCACCTAGTGGTGCAATTGTGCTTGTCTCATTTGTCCAGACTACGATTCCATGGCTGGTTATGTTCAATACAATGGTGGAAATGAATATTACATGTTCAGTACGATTTGCACATACATACAATGGATCAACAGCCACGATCTTGAGATACTATGTGATACTGAAACGTCGCTTGAAACCAGGGGCGGATCATGGAGAAAGGTCCGGGAGCTCCAGATCCTGCCGAAAATTTTCAACATGTTAAGAAATTTTAAACTAGTTTTAATTTTAAAGTAGCTACCCCTCACTGCATACTCCCTCCGGGCCGGTATGATTGACGATTTTTAGAGTGATTGCATAACCTTTCTATATGAGAAAGACAAAAATGTACCAAAGTCCAAAAAAAGTCAAAATACAAATTTGATTTTGAAAATTTTTCATTTCAGTTTATATGGGAATTTGCTGTGTGGTTGCACTCTTCAACTCGTAACTCCGGAACCGGAAGTCCAATCAAAAAAAAAAATTCAATAGCAGCCGATGGGAAGGTTGTACCTTTCATTTGAGACCAGCTTTGTGCAAATCGGTCCAGCCATCTCTGAGAAACAGAGGTCACATTTTTTCCACATACACACATACATACACACACAGACATTTTCCGATCTCGACGAACTCAGTCGATTGGCATATGACACTCGGCCCTCCGGGTCGGGATTAGATTGACGAATTTTAGAGTGAATGAGGAAGGCAAAAACATTTTTGGCAAATGTTGAAAGTTATGCATTTTTTTGGTGAGCAGTTCTATGTTTCATAGACATTAAATCAATTTTAACTTCTCTTCCTATTAAATAAAGACCCTTATTACAGTACATCTCTACAAAAACGAGATCAATTTGAAAATAAATCTGAGGACTATGATTGATTACAGAACTCTGTAATTTTCTATTGGAATGTTTTCAGGTAGGAATTTGATATTGATGCTATTAGACAATTGTGAAATGAAGACCAATAGATCAGTTACATATCAGGACCCCATTCCGACAATTTATCAAAAGTCCTCATGATGTTTACAACAACAGGTTATCAATCTACGGATCAGATAATTGTTATTGTAATATTGAATTAAATCAGACTGCATCAATAAATTTTCAACTTCAATCCAATATTTTTTGTTGGGTGTGTCGGGGGGGGGGGGGGGGGGGGGGGTTGTATGGTGTTAAACCCCAAAACCTTCTCTGGGCTACGCCGTTGCTTGGAGTTATTTATTTGGCTTTTCATTTTCCGATATGTTTCAGATCGATCCGATGGTCATTAGTTAGAAAAATTGCAGTCAGAAGGTTCGCACAAATGAACATTTTTGCACTGATAAGTTATCAAGTTCCTTCCAGACAACTTGGAAGTGTTCGGTGCGGTGATTATTTCTAGCGGTTGTAGATAGAAAAATGAAATACAAAATTCGATTTGTCGAAATAATGTTTGGCTTATTTCAATGGATTTCTATATTGAACAATAAATAGGCGACAAAGAGTAATCCACAAACAACAAGCCATAACTTTTAAAGTATTCAAAATAGATATTTGAAGTCTTCAGTAAAGTTATTCGCAAAAGTAAGAGCTACAAATTTGTAGAAGGCATCATTTCGATATAATCACTTCCAAGAAAATTTGTGAAAATATCTCACTCATAGGGGGATTAATCAGCAAAAGCACAATACCAAAAGAATGGGTATATTTCCTCCATTAAATTCTCCGAAGATACTATTGACCTAAAATAAGCCGTTTTGGCGTTAATAATAGATTACATGTTTTTGGTCATATTTCTGGCAATGGGAAATGATAAAAATCTTTCGTCCGCATTTAATGTTAAATATCTCTTTTGATAATAGTCCGATTTCAACAATCTATAGCTTGTTCGAAAGGTATTCGTTAAAGCTGTCTAAAAACATATAAATTGTTAATCTATATTGTCAATTTCGGCAGATAATTAAAAAAAACTGCAAAAAACGCCATTTTTACGCATTCAAACATTCATATCTTGGAAACTAAACATCAGAATCAAAAACAAATTAATAGCGTTCATACTGTTTTTTAGTTCTTTAATTTAAAATTGGTTTGGATAAGATCGGTTCAGCCATTGCTGAGAAACACGAATGAGAATTTGTCCGTTACACACACACACACACACACACACAGACATTGTCCCAAATCGTCGAGCTGAGTCGATTGGTATATAAGACTCGGCCCTCCGGGCCTCGGAAAAAATCTTGAAAGTTCGAGCGAATTCTATACATTTCTTTTATAAGAAATGTAAAAACCTGTTTTAATCCACCTAGCGATGCAATTGTGCCTTTCTCATTTCTCTAAACTATGGCACGGAGGCTTTCTATGTTCAACATAAATGTGGAAATGTCCATTACATTCTTAGTACACTTTGCACTTATACACAATGGCATGCCAGCCACGAACTTGATGAGCTACGTGTCGACCGTAAAACACTTGAAACAAAAAAAAATTTTACTCCATTAGTCTAATCAGCATTAGATCAATGTTATCTGCTTGCTAACTCATTTTGTCATGCGTGGGTGGGTATGTGAGGAGGGCGAAAGTCCCATGAACGAACGACTCCCCAGCTTAAATTGGTATGCTTTGTGATATAGTGGTGGTTTAAAGATGCTGGGGTTGAAAGGGAGGGGTACGAGGGCTGGATGGGGTGGTGGTCTGAGGGGTGATTTAAGGAGATTTTTAAAGGAGGGGAGTGAACAGTAGAGGGGGGGGGGGTGTAACCCCTCTTCGTAAACTATCAACTACGCCCCTGTTAAAATTCAGAAACCTTATGCGAGTCGAAAAAAAAATTTGGCCGGGATTAGGTTGACGTTTTTCAGAGTGATTGCATAACCTTTCTATATGAGAAAGCAAAAATGTGCCAAAAACCAAAAAAGTGAATCGTCGTCAAATTTTTTTTCGAGTTTGCATAAAATCTCGACGTTTTATGCACCTTGAACACATTTAGCATCAAAAATAAAAATTCTATTTTTAATTTTTCCTATAGTTTATATGAGAAATTTCTGTGTGGCCGCACTCTGAAACCCGTAATTCCGGAACCAGAATTCCGATCGATCCAAAATTCAATAGCAGCCGATGGGAAGGTTGCACCTTTCATTTGAGACTAAGTTTGGGCAAATCGGTCCAGCCATCTCTGAGAAAAATGAGTGACATTATTTGACACATACGCACATACATACACACACACATACACACACACATACAGACTTTTTCCGATCTCGACGAACTGAGTCGAATGGGATATGACACTCGGTCCTCCGGGCCGGGATTAGGTTGACGTTTTTCAGAGTGATTGCATAACCTTTCTATATGAGAAAGGCAAAACGATCACAGAAAAACTTTTGTATCTTTTCAAAAATTAAATTACAAATTCTGCAAAAAATCATGAAAACGCGCAATAACTTTGCGCATTATATCTGAATGACTTTTGAGGGATTGAAGGCTTTTTTAGAGATTTATGCAGTTTTAGCTGAAAACCTGGTCAAGTCTCCCCATGTTCCCCTACATATAATTGGTCATACAACAAAAATCAAATGCTCATCAAAATCGATCAGGACCTGCTAGAATCGAATGGAAATCGTCCTTTTTCATAAATTTCTCTCTACATTCGGAAAGTGTTATCCTTGTTATTAATCATATTACGTTTTCGTCTCAACTCGACGTATTTCCAAAATAAAAACCTGTTTTAATCCACCTAGTGGTGCAATTGTGCTTTTCTCATTTGTCCAGACTACGATTCCATGGCTGGTTATGTTCTATACAATGGTGGAAATGAATATTACATGTTCAGTACGATTTGCACATACGTACAATGGATTGACAGCCACGATCTTTAGATACTATGTGTCGATACTGAAACATCGCTTGAAACCAGTGGCGGATCATGGAGAAAGATCCGGGAGGTCCTGGTTCTGCCGAAAATTTTCAACTTGTTAAGAAATTTTAAACTAGTTTTAATTTTAAAGTAGCAACCCCTCACTGCATACTCCCTCCGGGCCGGTATGATTGACGATTTTTAGAGTGATTGCATAACCTTTTTATATGAGAAAGGCAAAAATGTACCAAAGTCCAAAAAAGTCAATTTTTGTCAACCATCTCAATGTTTCATGCATTTTAAAGTCATTTGGCATCAAAAATACAAATTTTTCATTTCAGTTTATATGGGAATTTGCTGTGTGATTGCACTCTTCAACTCGTAACTCCGGAACCGGAAGTCCAATCAATAAAAAAATCAATAGATGGGAAGGTTTTACCTTTCATTTGAGACTAAGTTTGTGAAAATCGGTCCAGCCATCTCTGAGAAACAGAGGTCACATTTTTTCCACATACACACAAACATACACACAGACACTTTCCGATCTCGACGAACTGAGTCAATTGGCATATGGCACTCGGCCCTCCGGGTCTGTATTAGATTGACAAATTTTAGAGTGAATGTTTTTAGCAAATGTTGAAAATTATGCATTTTTTTGGTGAGCAGTTCTATGTTTCATAGACATTAAATCAATTTTAACTTCGCTTCCTATTAAATAAAGACCCTTATTACAGTACATCTTTACAAAAGCGAGCTCAATTTGAAAAGAAATCTGAGGATTATGATTGATTACAGAACTCTGGAATTTTCTATTGGAATGTTTTCAGGCAGGAATTTGATATTGATGCTATTAGACAACTGTGAAATCAAGACCAATAGATCAGTTACATATCAGGACCCCATTCCGACAATTTTTCAAAAGTCCTCATGATGTTTACAACAACAGGTTATCAATCTACGGATCAGATAATTGTTATTGTAATATTGAATTAAATCAGTCTGCATCAATAAATTTTCAACTTCAATCCAATATTTTTAAACTAGTTTTAATTTTAAAGTAGCAACCCCTCACTGCATACTCCCTCCGGGCCGGTATGATTGACGATTTTTAGAGTGATTGCATAACCTTTTTATATGAGAAAGGCAAAAATGTACCAAAGTCCAAAAAAGTCAATTTTTGTCAACCATCTCAATGTTTCATGCATTTTAAAGTCATTTGGCATCAAAAATACAAATTTTTCATTTCAGTTTATATGGGAATTTGCTGTGTGATTGCACTCTTCAACTCGTAACTCCGGAACCGGAAGTCCAATCAATAAAAAAAATCAATAGATGGGAAGGTTTTACCTTTCATTTGAGACTAAGTTTGTGAAAATCGGTCCAGCCATCTCTGAGAAACAGAGGTCACATTTTTTCCACATACACACAAACATACACACAGACACTTTCCGATCTCGACGAACTGAGTCAATTGGCATATGGCACTCGGCCCTCCGGGTCTGTATTAGATTGACAAATTTTAGAGTGAATGTTTTTAGCAAATGTTGAAAATTATGCATTTTTTTGGTGAGCAGTTCTATGTTTCATAGACATTAAATCAATTTTAACTTCGCTTCCTATTAAATAAAGACCCTTATTACAGTACATCTTTACAAAAGCGAGCTCAATTTGAAAAGAAATCTGAGGATTATGATTGATTACAGAACTCTGGAATTTTCTATTGGAATGTTTTCAGGCAGGAATTTGATATTGATGCTATTAGACAACTGTGAAATCAAGACCAATAGATCAGTTACATATCAGGACCCCATTCCGACAATTTTTCAAAAGTCCTCATGATGTTTACAACAACAGGTTATCAATCTACGGATCAGATAATTGTTATTGTAATATTGAATTAAATCAGTCTGCATCAATAAATTTTCAACTTCAATCCAATATTTTTTTTTGGGTGTGTCGGGGGGGGGGTTGTATGGTGTTAAACCCCAAAACCTTCTCTGGGCTACGCCGTTGCTTGGAGTTATTTATTTGGCTTTTCATTTTCCGATATGTTTCAGATCGATCCGATGGTCATTAGTTAGAAAAATTGCAGTCAGAAGGTTCGCACAAATGAACATTTTTGCACTGATAAGTTATCAAGTTCCTTCCAGACAACTTGGAAGTGTTCGGTGCGGTGATTATTTCTAGCGGTTGTAGATAGAAAAATGAAATGCAAAATTCGATTTGTCGAAATAATGTTTGGCTTATTTCAATGGATTTCTATATTGAACAATAAATAGGCGACAAAGAGTAATCCACAAACAACAAGCCATAACTTTTAAAGTATTCAAAATAGATATTTGAAGTCTTCAGTAAAGTTATTCGCAAAAGTAAGAGCTACAAATTTGTAGAAGGCATCATTTCGATATAATCACTTCCAAGAAAATTTGTGAAAATATCTCACTCATAGGGGGATTAATCAGCAAAAGCACAATACCAAAAGAATGGGTATATTTCCTCCATTAAATTCTCCGAAGATACTATTGACCTAAAATAAGCCGTTTTGGCGTTAATAATAGATTACATGTTTTTGGTCATATTTCTGGCAATGGGAAATGATAAAAATCTTTCGTCCGCATTTAATGTTAAATATCTCTTTTGATAATAGTCCGATTTCAACAATCTATAGCTTGTTCGAAAGGTATTCGTTAAAGCTGTCTAAAAACATATAAATTGTTAATCTATATTGTCAATTTCGGCAGATAATTAAAAAAACTGCAAAAAACGCCATTTTTACGCATTCAAACATTCATATCTTGGAAACTAAACATCAGAATCAAAAACAAATTAATAGCGTTCATACTGTTTTTTAGTTCTTTAATTTAAAATTGGTTTGGATAAGATCGGTTCAGCCATTGCTGAGAAACACGAATGAGAATTTGTCCGTTACACACACACACACACACACACACACAGACATTGTCCCAAATCGTCGAGCTGAGTCGATTGGTATATAAGACTCGGCCCTCCGGGCCTCGGAAAAAATCTTGAAAGTTCGAGCGAATTCTATACATTTCTTTTATAAGAAATGTAAAAACCTGTTTTAATCCACCTAGCGGTGCAATTGTGCCTTTCTCATTTCTCTAAACTATGGCACGGAGGCTTTCTATGTTCAACATAAATGTGGAAATGTCCATTACATTCTTAGTACACTTTGCACTTATACACAATGGCATGCCAGCCACGAACTTGATGAGCTACGTGTCGACGGTAAAACACTTGAAACAAAAAAAAATCATACTCCATTAGTCTAATCAGCATTAGATCAATGTTATCTGCTTGCTAACTCATTTTGTCATGCGTGGGTGGGTATGTGAGGAGGGCGAAAGTCCCATGAACGAACGACTCCCCAGCTTAAATTGGTATGCTTTGTGATATAGTGGTGGTTTAAAGATGCTGGGGTTGAAAGGGAGGGGTACGAGGGCTGGATGGGGTGGTGGTCTGAGGGGTGATTTAAGGAGATTTTTAAAGGAGGGGAGTGAACAGTAGAGGGGGGGTGTAACCCCTCTTCGTAAACTATCAACTACGCCCCTGTTAAAATTCAGAAACCTTATGCGAGTCGAAAAAAAAATTTGGCCGGGATTAGGTTGACGTTTTTCAGAGTGATTGCATAACCTTTCTATATGAGAAAGGCAAAAATGTGCCAAAAACCAAAAAAGTGAATCGTCGTCAAATTTTTTTTCGAGTTTGCATCAAATCTCGACGTTTTATGCACCTTGAACACATTTAGCATCAAAAATAAAAATTCTATTTTTAATTTTTCCTATAGTTTATATGAGAAATTTCTGTGTGGCCGC
Organism: Topomyia yanbarensis; assembly: GCF_030247195.1. NCBI lineage: Eukaryota > Metazoa > Arthropoda > Insecta > Diptera > Culicidae > Topomyia > Topomyia yanbarensis. Next base: position 246,196,180 of record NC_080671.1, read on the forward strand.
ACTCTGAAACCCGTAATTCCGGAACCAGAATTCCGATCGATCCAAAATTCAATAGCAGCCGATGGGAAGGTTGCACCTTTCATTTGAGACTAAGTTTGGGCAAATCGGTCCAGCCATCTCTGAGAAAAATGAGTGACATTATTTGACACATACGCACATACTTACACACAAACATACACACACACATACACACACATACACACACATACATACACACATACAGACTTTTTCCGATCTCGACGAACTGAGTCGAATGGGATATGACACACGGCCCTCCGGGCCGGGATTAGGTTCATGTTTTTCAGAGTGATTGCATAACCTTTCTATATGAGAAAGGCAAAAATGTGCCAAAATCCAAAAAAGTGAATCGTCGTCAAATTTTTTTCGAGTTTGCATCAAATCTCGACGTTTCATGCACCTTGAACACATTTAGCATCAAAAATAAAATTTCTATTTTTAATTTTTCCTATAGTTTATATGAGAAATTTCTGTGTGGCCGCACTCTGAAACCCGTAATTCTGGAACCAGAATTCCGATCGATCCAAAATTCAATAGCAGCCGATGCACCTTTCATTTGAGACTAAGTTTGGGCAAATCGGTCCAGCCATCTCTGAGAAAAATGAGTGACATTATTTGACACATACGCACATACATACACACACACATACACACACACATACACACACATACACACACATACAGACTTTTTCCGATCTCGACGAACTGAGTCGAATGGGATATGACACTCGGCCCTCCGGGCCGGGATTAGGTTGACGTTTTTCAGAGTGATTGCATAACCTTTCTATATGAGAAAGGCAAAACGATCACAGAAAAACTTTTGTATCTTTTCAAAAATTAAATTACAAATTCTGCAAAAAATCATGAAAACGCGCAATAACTTTGCGCATTATATCTGAATGACTTTTGAGGGATTGAAGGCTTTTTTAGAGATTTATGCAGTTTTAGCTGAAAACCTGGTCAAGTCTCCCCATGTTCCCCTACATATAATTGGTCATACAACAAAAATCAAATGCTCATCAAAATCGATCAGGACCTGCTAGAATCGAATGGAAATCGTCCTTTTTCATAAATTTCTCTCTACATTCGGAAAGTGTTATCCTTGTTATTAATCATATTACGTTTTCGTCTCAACTCGACGTATTTCCAAAATAAAAACCTGTTTTAATCCACCTAGTGGTGCAATTGTGCTTTTCTCATTTGTCCAGACTACGATTCCATGGCTGGTTATGTTCTATACAATGGTGGAAATGAATATTACATGTTCAGTACGATTTGCACATACGTACAATGGATTGACAGCCACGATCTTTAGATACTATGTGTCGATACTGAAACATCGCTTGAAACCAGTGGCGGATCATGGAGAAAGATCCGGGAGGTCCTGGTTCTGCCGAAAATTTTCAACTTGTTAAGAAATTTTAAACTAGTTTTAATTTTAAAGTAGCAACCCCTCACTGCATACTCCCTCCGGGCCGGTATGATTGACGATTTTTAGAGTGATTGCATAACCTTTTTATATGAGAAAGGCAAAAATGTACCAAAGTCCAAAAAAGTCAATTTTTGTCAACCATCTCAATGTTTCATGCATTTTAAAGTCATTTGGCATCAAAAATACAAATTTTTCATTTCAGTTTATATGGGAATTTGCTGTGTGATTGCACTCTTCAACTCGTAACTCCGGAACCGGAAGTCCAATCAATAAAAAAATCAATAGACGGGAAGGTTTTACCTTTCATTTGAGACTAAGTTTGTGAAAATCGGTCCAGCCATCTCTGAGAAACAGAGGTCACATTTTTTTCCACATACACACAAACATACACACAGACACTTTCCGATCTCGACGAACTGAGTCAATTGGCATATGGCACTCGGCCCTCCGGGTCTGTATTAGATTGACAAATTTTAGAGTGAATGTTTTTAGCAAATGTTGAAAATTATGCATTTTTTTGGTGAGCAGTTCTATGTTTCATAGACATTAAATCAATTTTAACTTCGCTTCCTATTAAATAAAGACCCTTATTACAGTACATCTTTACAAAAGCGAGCTCAATTTGAAAAGAAATCTGAGGATTATGATTGATTACAGAACTCTGGAATTTTCTATTGGAATGTTTTCAGGCAGGAATTTGATATTGATGCTATTAGACAACTGTGAAATCAAGACCAATAGATCAGTTACATATCAGGACCCCATTCCGACAATTTTTCAAAAGTCCTCATGATGTTTACAACAACAGGTTATCAATGTACGCATCAGATAATTGTTATTGTAATATTGAATTAAATCAGACTGCATCAATAAATTTTCAACTTATATCCAATATTTTCTTTTGGGTGGGGGGGGGGGGGGGGGGTGTAGTATGGTGTCAAGCCTTCTCTGGGCTACGCCGTTGCATGGAGTTATTTATTTCGCTTTTCATTTTCCGATATGTTTCAGATCGATCCGATGGTCATAAGTTAGAAAAATTGCAGTCAGAAGGTTCGCACAAATGAACATTTTTGCACTGATAAGTTATCAAGTTCCTTCCAGACAACTTGGAAGTGTTCGGTGATTATGTCTAGCGGTTTTAGATAGAAAAATGAAATACAAAATTCGTTTTATCGAAATAATGTTTGGCTTATTTCAATGGATTATTACTATATTGAACAATAAATAGGCGATAAAGAGTAATCCACAAACAACAAGCCATAACTTTTAAAGTATTCAAAATAGATATTTGAAGTCTTCAGTAAAGTTATTCGCAAAAGTAAGAGCTACAAATTTGCTGAAGGCATCATTTCGATATAATCACTTCCACGAAAATTTGTGAAAATATCTCACTCATAGGGGGATTAATCAGCAAAAGCACAATACCAAAAGAAAGGGCATATTGCCTCCATTAAATTCTCCGAAGATACTATTGACCTAAAATAAGCCGTTTTGGCGTTAATAATAGATTACATGTTTTTGGTCATATTTCTGGCAATGGGAAATGATAAGAATCTTTCGTCTGCATTTAATTATAAATATCTCTTTTTATAATAGTCCGATTTCAACAATCTATAGCTTGTTCGAAAAGTATTCGTTAAAGCTGTCTAAAAACATATAAATTGTTAATCTATATTGTCATTTTCGGCAGATAATTCAAAAAAACTGCAAAAAACGCCATTTTTACGCATTAAAACATTCATATCTTGGAAACTAAACATCAGAATCAAAAACAAATTAATATCGTTCTTACTGTTTTTTAGTTCTTTCATTTAAAATTGGTTTGGATAAGATCGGTTCAGCCATTGCCGAGAAACACGAATGAGAATTTGTCTGTTACATACACACACACAGACATTGTCCCAAATCGTCGAGCTGAGTCGATTGGTATATAAGACTCGGCCCTCCGGGCCTCGGAAAAAATCTTGAAAGTTTGAGCGAATTCTAGACATTTCTTTTATAAGAAATGTAAAAATGACCATAATTTAGTCATACGGCATTCGAAAGATACAGTATCCAAGCATCTTCGCAATGAATTTCAAAATGATCCATCGAGGGATTCGAGAGAAATTGCAATTTGAAGTTTTATGACACGTTTCATAAGGCTACCAGCGACCACCCACGGGTTTGGTCCTATCTCTATAAACAAAAAAATATTTGTCTACTAATATTTTTTCGCTCGAACAGTCAACGTGTGCGGACGCCTCTTCAAGCGCTCCGCAAGTAATTTATTAATTAGTATTTTTTTTACCTACGTAAACAAACATCGCGCGCGTGCCTCGTAAGTTACAATGCTATTGAACTTCAAGTAATAGTAAAATAATGCAGTGCGGTGTAAAAACTTGCAACATAAACGACGACCGCTTCCTCTGGAAGTGTGAATTTTGCAGCAGATCGTACCATGTTGCCTGTGTAGGTGTGCAGCGTAATCAGGAAAATTTTATCCGGGCATTTATGGTGCCTGTGTGTGCGGACTGCCAGCACATTATTAGGACAGAGGTCGACACACGCAAAATGATCTATCTACAAGATTAGCTGCTAAAAATGATGAAGTCGCATACGGACACACAACATCGAACCACAGCTGACCTAAAGAACCACAGTATTGAATTGTTCGGTAGCATCGAACAATTACTTAACGACGTAAAGCAGTCAATGCAAGTCGTCCATAAAAAGAACGAAAACATATGCAGTAAACTAGGTCAGCATTTTCATTCTTGTGACAATTTGTTGCAAAATTCGATCGACACCATCAGCAAATCAACCAAAACAATATCGGACAATATGAATCATAAAATTGACGAACGGCTATCACACCTCGAGAACGAACTGCTTTCCACTAAATGTTCTGAGCCGTACCCTCGCGTCAATTCTGGCGTATTGGAGGAATTGAAGGAAGAAGTGAAAGCTATTTCCATTGCAATCTCCAACATGACAATACCAGAAAATGGCATGAATCAATCAAAATCCCTGGCTGAAGAATTAGCGGAAAAATCGCACGCTACAGTAATCCAACAGAAAATAGATCATACGTTTCCAGGCTGGCGATTTTTGGGCGATAAATGGCAATGGAAGCAGGATTGGACAAAATATGACGCCAAACAACGCATTCGACGACTTCAGGAGAAAGCTAGGCAAGGCGCAACCGAAAACGTCGTAAGCAGTCAAGTCAACGTGACAACGATCGCGCTAACAATCATCATCATAACGACAGTGGTAAGACGTCAGACAAATTACTACTTGCCACGGCGAAAAAACAATTTTCCGTTCCTCCCACAACCACCGAACATCCGATTGCAGGTCTTGCAATACCAGCAGTAAAAACAAATTTCATAAACTTTAAAAAAGGTGACACCATCAACCCGTACCGTTCAGCTAACGAAAACATTCAAACAAATGAAAGTGACACCTACCAGTGGCGAAAATAGTTTAAACACATTGGCAACCACATCTCAACATTCGAACACAGACAGCCAATTTGAACTGGACCCCTTGCGCCCTCGAATCGTACGCCTCACGTCACAATCAACGAATGGCGACGGTCGCTTTTTAAAGGCCAGACTTCGCGAACCAAAAATAATGAACATTGTACGCCTATACCTGGCATATATGAAGGACCAACACCCATCTATTTGCGTGGAAGGAATGACGCCGACCAGCATCAAAATGACGCTCGCATCCGAAGGACTACCGACCACTCCTGACCATCTCCTGCGCATTTTCATCGAAGTCTATCAGGAATATGGGCTAAACCCAGACGAAGCAGCAGCAGACCTTGACTCTTATGGAAAATTTTTATCAAGCGAAAGAACCAGGCGCCTTCAACAACTCCGCGAAGCTACGCATAAATTTGGAACGTCGAATTTTCGGAAGTAACGACGCCCTCTATTGAGGAAGAAAATATAACTGTAAGTAATTTAAATATTCCAAAAACTTCTTCTCATCCACAACAGAATTCGACTGAAATTTTGGTCTATTGCCAAAATTTTAATCGAATGAAAAGCCCAGCCAAAATGAAAGAAATCCAACAAAAACTAATTTCATCTTCTTTTAATATAATTCTTGGAACAGAAAGTAGCTGGGATGAAAGCGTAAGAAGCGAAGAAATTTTTGGAAATCAATTTAATGTATTTCGGCATGACCGTAATTTGTCTCTTTGTAATAAAAAGTCAGGAGGAGGAGCCATTATAGCCATAAACGCAGACTTTCCTTCAGAAGAAATAGAAACCATTAAACATATAGAAGTCGATCCTAACGTAGCTAAATGGCTTGAGGAATGGTGTGAGACGTTCTACTGGAAGTGGTGCCATTCTAGGAAATTGAGGCCGACATTTGTTAATTTTACACCATTGACATCTCGTCATAGCTTTTGCCACGCACGCCCGTAAGTTCGGAATGTAAATTTTTTGTCGAATTTCATTAAACACCGTCTCTTTGTTGGCATGGCTATATAGATGATGGTAGTATTCCAACAGACGATAAGTTACTTCATGCGTCTTTGGAAGAATGATAAGATACCTTGCGTCATATGGTATGAAATCTACACTTTTCGATCGCCCTTGCATTCGCAGTACGCCAAATTCGTCTAAAAAAGGCAAAGAGCGATAAATTTCGCTTGATTTCTCGATCGGCATCCATTTCTCTTTCGGCAGCTCACGGTTTTTTAAGAGTATTCCCATTTCACAAGCAAAGCCTTCACGTTGGGCAATCTTCCAGAGTACAATTTCAGCTAACGCGAACTCTTCCTGCTTTAATGGAACGGTATCAGAAAACACCGGCTGCAAAACTAGTCTTCGCACGTTCTCCGGCACATCCGGATTAGCTTCGATGGGCAGCTGACAAGCCTTGTGGCGGCAATTGGAGATAAAGCGGTAAACACAGCATATAGTGCGTAGCAGCACATTCCAGCGAGATATACGAGTGCTATCTACAAGTGGTTCATCGACTAACTCCGTGTGAAACATGTGACATATACGCAATTCTTCCATCGTATTTGGCGGTGGTAGATTTTGCTTTGGCCATTTGTCTTTCGAAAGATGCATTAGTTGTACTCCATTAAACCAGAATCCATCTGATTCCAGACAAGGCCCCTTACCCCATTTGGTCAGGATATCAGCGATGTTCGCCTTCGAGGGTACCCAGCGCCATTCGTCAATTTTAGTCTCCTGTAAAATTTCTCCAATTCTAAAGGCAACAAAAGGCTTGTATTTTCTCTGATCCGACCGGATCCACGATAAAACGTTCATGGAGTCGGTCCACAGCACACGTTTCTTCACCTTCAGCTCATGATTCGCTTCGACGATATTGAACAAGCGTGCTCCTAGGACGGCCCCTTGCAATTCCATGCGAGGAATGGACAACTGTTTCAAAGGAGCGACTTTCGTTTTCGCAATGACCAACGAGCAACGTGGACCTTGCGATGTCATAACTCGAAAGTTGTAGTTGTAGTGTGTCATAAGCTTCAGGAGGGGCTTCACGTAAGTAGCAGCGAGGAATCCTTACATTCTCGATGACTGGGAGCACGGTCTTCCATCGGGACCAGCCTGCAAAACATTCGTCGTCCATTTCTTGATCCCAGTTGCAACCAGTGCGCCACAGGTTTTGTAGTAAAATATTACCGTGAACGGTGAACGGTGCTAATAGCCAAAGCGGATCAAATAAGCTCATTACGCAACGAAGGGCAATGCGTTTTGTTGGGCGTCTGTCGTCTCTGACATACGGGAGTAATTCATCACGGAAACTGATTGAAAAAACAAAAACATCCTGTATCGGTCGCCATACTATCCCCAACACTCGCTCGTTCAAACCGTCTTTACCAACGTACAGCGGAATCTTCTCTTCACTCTCTGTTTCCCCTAATGCTTGCAATAAAGTTACTGAGTTCGAGACCCAATTGCGAATAGTAAACCCGGCCTGAGCGTGCACGTATCGAACCTGCTTTGCTCGTTCTATCGCCTCTTCGACTGTATCGGCACTGTCAAAGTAATCGTCGACGTAGTGTCGACGAACTATAGCCTTGGCTGCAATGGGAAACCGATCAGCGTGTTGAGATGCATTCAGATTCTTTATGTATTGGGCAGATGCGGGAGAGCAAGCTGCGCCGAAAGTAGCCACGTCCATTATGTACACGTCCGGCGGAGCCAAAGGATTTGTCCGAAATAAAAGGCGCTGCGCGTGTTTATACTTGCTCCCTGATTCGAATTTGGTGATATATTTCAAGTATATTCACTCCAAACGCTACTGATAGTTCTCGAAATTGTTGAATTATAGCCGGCAATGATGTTAGCAGATCAGGTCCAGGTAAAAGCGTTGAATTTAGCGATGTACCTTTCACTTGAGCCGACGCATCCCAAACGATGCGCACTTTACCAGGCTTCTTCGGGTGAAGAACCACACTCAGGGGCAGATACCAAATTCTTTTAGAGTCTGCCAACAATAACTTTTCTGTCGTAGCCTTGTGGGCATAGCGTCTTGCCTGATAATCCTCTATATGTTGTCTAAAAATTCTGTCGAGTGAAGGATCCTTTTTGAGGCGCCGCTCGAGGCCGATGAGTCGGCTCAGACCCATGTTGTAGCTATCTGGTAGTTTAAAATCGTCCTGTTTCCAAAGAAGACCTGTCTCGAATTGACCATCAACGCGCACGGTCGTACTATGCAGAAGTTCTCTAGCTCGACGATCAGCTTCGGACTCCGGTAACTGGTTCACGGTAATTGCAGCTTCTTCCACTGAGAAATACTCTCGCATCAAATCGTGTAACTGTTGGTTCGTGTGTCCATAACAACAGCCAAGAAACTCCCTTATAGGTGTATTTCCTCGCGGTCCATAAATCGTCCAACCGAGCTGCGACCTAACTGCGATCGGTTCGTTGATCTTTCCTAGGCGAGACTCGATAGGAGCCAACAAGTGAATGTTGTTGAGACCTATGAGAACTTTAGATTCGTCATCGACATGTTCAGCTGCATACAAACCATTTAAGTGGGGATAGTGACTGACGATCTCTTCGAAGTTAATCTTCTGTTTTGGTAGATACAGTTTCTTCACCGTTCGAGCTTCATTCAATTCCATCCGATTTCGTCCATTAGATTCTGATACCTGCAGCGACAAGTACATCGATGCATTTTCCTGGCGGACGATGTTGCCGGTCCACTGCAATGTTAAGGGCTGCGGTGTACCGATAGCTCCCAGTTCCTCAATGAGACCTTCCTCCACAAGCGTCATAGATGATCCCTCGTCCAAGTAAGCGAGTGTGGATACTGATGTTTGTCGGTAATAAAGCGTGATTGGGACAATCCTGAAGATCACCGAACTTTTTTCTGTATCGTGAGCATGATGCTGCCCCGCGGTAAATTTTGTTTGCTTCCATGCTATCTGTTCTACTGGCTGATCATGATGAATCAACGGATGGTGATAATAGCGGCAATTTCCTACATTACACGTGATTTTAAATTTGCACCATCCTTCATGATTGTTCAGACATCGTTCGCACAGATTATACTGGTCCTTCAACCGCAAACGCTCCTTGCTGCTCAGACGACGGAACTCATCGCAATTCCTGACACGGTGACCCCCCTTCTTACAAATACGGCAGGACACCGGTGGACGTGGTTTTACGCTGAGGTCGCTACCACTACTGTGAACGTATACGAATCCCTTGTCCTTTGCCTTCATTTTTTCGCCCTTGTTCAGAAATTGAGTTCTTGAATCAACAATAAGAGTGACTTCACTGGCTTCCGAGACGATTTTGGCAGTGAAGTCAGCAAAGGTGCGAAGTGTTACGTATACGAATCCCTTGTCCGAAAAGCATTTGAATTGTACACATTCTTTTTTTGTAGCAGCCGGAAGTTTATAGACCAGTTCCTGGATTAGAACCGGGCTTACGAGGTGGTCCTGAAGGTCTGCTGCTTCCAAATGATCGCACAATTCTTGGACTGCCATTCCGAAAGGGATGCATGTTTCGAGGCGCTCAGCTTTGGGCGCATCGGTTTTTCTGACCTTTGTTAGCAATGCGTGAATCAGCTGCTCAGGCCTCCCGTAGAGCATGCGAAGTGTCTGAATTACCTGCGGAACCGATTTTGGCAGTAAAAATCGGCTGCGTACAGATTCCATTGCGGGGCCCTTGAGACACTCCTGTAAACGCACGAGGTTTTCCATGTGACTGAATCCGCATGCCTCCGTAGAGTTGACAAAGCTACTATAGAAAAGAGGCCATTCCTCAATCTTTCCACTAAACGTTGGCAGCTTCTTCGATAGGATCTGCCGGGCAGCGTGATGAGATCTCATTAGTCCCGTCCTGTGTTCAATAGGCATATTCGGCCCGTGTTCAATAGGCACACTCTTTATACTCGACACAGAAGCGCATTCTTCCTTGGATCCTTGGACGAAGCTGTATGTCGCGGTGCCGTTTGGAAATTCATCATTGTCGACTAACGATGGGCGCGGAATATTGTTAAAATTTCGTGGATTAGCCAACGGTATAGGATCTCGCTTCGGAGTCCCCTGTTCCTTCAGTTCATGTCGCTTAGTAGAATACAACTGTCCTTCATTTGTTGCCATCAACAATTTTTTTTCTCCGGGATTCAATTGGGAGAACTTGTTGCGTCCGAGCCAATCAAACACCGTTAGGCAACTGCCTTGGTTGTTGTCATTGGCAAGAAGATCGCCACCGACAGCGCCTTCGTCGGCTCCCAATTCCGTTGCCAGCATTTCAAACCGGTCTCGCTGGAATTTCTCTCGCAATATGCGCTGCTGACGTTGATACCCAATTTCTTCGTCTAACCGCCTTTGCAACATGTCTCTTTCCTGTGCTAGCATTTTTTCTTGCAGCTCCTTTTCCTGCTGGAACTTCTTCTGCGCTAATTTTTTTTCTATCTCTAACTGTTTCTCCCGGATCCGTTTATCTTCCTCCTGCTCCCTTTCCTGGACAGCGAGCTCTTCTTCCATTCGACGGATGTCCAAATGCAATCGCGAAACAGATCTTTTGCTAGTAACTGATGCCACTGATTTGTTATCGTCTTCTACGATAGGCGGCATCATAAGGCCGGTATTCGAGCCTGCAGCAGCCTGATTCAATCCGATGCCCATCGTTGGGGTTGGATTCGTGTGATCTTGCGCTAGAGGTAAGGCGGATGTCGGTGGAGCTGGCGGATATGTATTACCAGTCCTTTTCCCCATTTTCTCCCTCTTCTTTGCGCATTTATCACACACAAACTCGCGGTGCTCTACTCCGGGCGATTCACCTACACAGTTGAAGTGAAACCAGGATTGGCAGTCGTCACATGCCACCATGTGATCGTCATCAGACCGATCGCATTTGGTACAGCTTCCCATCTCTTAGTGAGGTTAAATTTTTTTGAGAATGTTTCGGTAGGCAAATGGAATTATATTCTTGCAGCAGTTCGTTTGAATCAGCTCAAACTGAAAAAATATTTAATGTTTGTTATATAAATATTTAGAACATTATTCGCGTATACCCTAAACTTACAAAATTTAGTTCCTTTTTATGACGAACAACGTGCTAGAGCCCTCAATACTTCTGCCTACGCTTTCTGTTCAATAAGTAAGGTTTGTAAGTATCTGGCATTAAGTATGAAAGGGGTATGTAGCAGGGTTGCCAAAATTAAATCTGTATTTTTGTCCTAAAAAATCTTTTCATCCGTATTTGCTCCTCGAAAAATCTGTGTTTATATCTGTATCGAATCAGTTGAGTAGTTTAATCTTTTGCTGGATTATCTATCGAAAATATTATTTCCTGTGGTTTAAATCAGTCAAGCAAGGACCTGTTTATATTTTCATAAAGAAACACTACAAATCGTTCTGATATTTTACATCCAGAAACTTTAACTTTATCGAATTTGCACAATGGAAAAATAATTTTCTTCACTTAATGATTTGCGGACAAAAAAATGTGATATAACAAAGTCACAGAGCAATACAATTAATGTTTCTGGAAGCAAACTTCAGCCAACCGTTTTCTGGGTGCTAACCTGAGTGTATTACAAACCTTTACCTTTCAGAGTGAGTGACCACTCTCAAAAATGAATGTATATGGGTCATTCCACGCGAAGTGATCAAAAAAAGATGCAAACTTGAAATCGACCTTCACGGATTTGAACAAAATTTGGAGGAATTGTTCATCTAGGGCCAATATATAAAAACCCAAATTTTTGTGTCAATTGAGCCACCCCTCGGGTCATGGGAGCACCCCCCGTTTTGGCAAATTGTCAAAACCCTTGATTTTCTTTTGATCATATCTCCGGTTCTATTGAATCTAGAATCAAACCACAAGATGGCTTTTGAAGAAAATTGTTCAAGGAGACTATAAAAAATATTATTTTTTGCCGACAGTGTTGCCAACTATGCAATTTTTTCAGTTAAATATTGAAAGTTAATTTTTCTCAAAATACGTATATTTTAATTTTGAAAATTTTAATGCCATCGCGTTCCTCAGACATTTTTACATAAAAAACACTTATCATCCCAATATAATATGAGCGCATCCTGAGATATACCGTTTTGAAGGGAAAAACTCCGATTTTCTCATATAAAAATCCATTTTTATTGGTCAAAATTGAGAAAATCTTCAAACTGTCATAAAAATCGACCCTGATCTGCTAGAAGCAAACCAAATACGTAGTTTTTCATCATTTCTCGTCTACTTCACGAAAAATTATGTTTGAACTCAGAATACTCAAATTGGTTTTTTAGTGTTGTGCGCTTGCGATTTTATATGGGAAATTGCGGTTTTTTCTCTTCAAAACGGTGTATCTCAAGATGCGCTCATATTATATTGAGATGATAAGTGTTTTTATGTAAAAATGTCTGGGGAACGCGATGGCATTAAAATTTTCAAAATTAAAATATGCGTATTTTGAGAAAAATTAACTTTCAATATTTAACTGATAAAATTGCATACTTGGCAACACTGTCAGCAAAAAATAATATTTTTTATAGACTCCTTGAACAATTTTCTTCAAAAGCCATCCTGTGGTTTGATTCTAGAGTAAATAGAACCGGAGATATGATCAAAAGAAAATCAAGGGTTTTGACAATTTGCCAAAACGGGGGGTGCTCCCATGACCCGAGGGGTGGTTCAATTGTCAATTGGGTTTTTATATATTGGCCCTAGATGAACAATTCCTCTAAATTTTGTTCAAATCCGTGGAGGTCGATTACACGTGCCTTGATCACTTCGCATGGAATGACCCATATTTTAATGTAGAGGTTATATTGTAACGACATATAATTAGCAAGGGATTGGAAGGTGAAGTATTTTTCAAATATTAAGAGCCATAGTACTCAAGGGAGAGCGAGGATTTGAAGTACCGTAAACCGGGGTGACATTGATCACTTTTCGAAGAAATCATTGCATATTTTTAGACGCAACACATTTTTTTCAAGTTTAATATTTTCAAACCATGTACTGATGTAAGGAGAACAAGATTGGATGGTTTTACATAAAATTGTCCGCTTACAGCTATTTTTCCAAAAATGATTTCAAGTTGATGTCCGTTTTTGTATTCCGGGGTGACTTTGATAACCTGCGTGTTCACCCACATTAAGTTATTGATGTCAATGTTTTTCATTCAAATGTTTGTTTAAACTAATTCTGGGAAGATACTCATTGTTAAATACATGTTAATTGGTATTATACAAAGTATTCAATGTACTGTAAAATTCGAGTAACCAAAATTCGTATAATTTGTGTCCAACTAGAATAAAAGATTCGGAAAACCTTTAAAACTGCTAAAATTGTTTTATTTCATTGCTTTATCAATGTACAAAATGTTTCATCCATTTTAACACGTTTGAATATTGAACAATAAAAAAATGTTGCGAGTTTAAGCTTAAAAAAAATTGAAATAATTGCCAACTAGTTTCACAAAAAAATTGTATTTAAAATAAACAAACTCTTAGAAGATTTACTTGATACATCCCACTTTAAAGGAAAATAAAATCTCGCTTGTAATTTATTACTCTTGCTCAAATCTGAGATTTATTTGCTTTATAAAAAATAGACACTTTATGAAGCTTCGTAAAAATAAGGTAAAGTCAAATTTCGGTTTTTTGTAGTTTTTGTACCCAAAAACCGAACAAAATACTCAAAAAGTATAACAAACCAGTATTTCATAATTTTAGAGTGAAAATCATTTCAAACTAAAATGATTCGGAAGACTATTCTAGTTTAATAAGCGATCTACGAAAAAAGTTTCGAGTGATCAAAGTTACCCCGATGATCAAAGTCACCCCGGTTTATGGTAAGAAAGTTTAGAAAAGCGTGGAGTAGGGTCAATGAACAAGCTTAGAGTTTCCCGGCTATTTAACTCTTTGTCTTCTGCAACGCAAGAGTCAGGATCTTTTGGCATTAAATGCGAATCACCTGAGTCTGCGGCATGTCCGGACAAGCGTAAAGTCAATTTAATGACTTATGCTGTCGGAGCCGACAAATTATATGTCGTTACAATATAACAAAAAGGAAAAAGATTGACTCACTATAAGTCGTTAACAAAAAAGGAAAAAAAAATAATATAGAGGGCTAAGCTGAGAGAGACAGAGAGGAATTATTAGTGAAACTGAAAAAAATATTTCTAAAAATATTTTTTATAACATCATTTTTCAAAAATCTGTATATCTGTACATACACGCAAAAATCTGTATATCTGTGCATACAGATTCTTGGTCTGAAAATGGCTGAAACATCTGTATAAATACAGATTATTCTGTATTTTTGGTGACCCTGGTATGTAGTATGAAACTTACTTAATAATTCCTTCATGTAATTCACCGTTAGAGATTTAAATTCACTGAATATTTAATTAAATATATAACTTTTGTATTTAATATAAAGAACACCGGCTGTGAAAAATGCTTTACTCCGCCTTTTTTATCTTCCTCTTATCTGTCAGCCAATTCAAGGACTATCGTGCCCAGGTAAGCCAGAATTGTTTTAACAACAGCGTACATTGAACGGATTGTTTTGAGAAAAGAGTTCGATACATCGGTAACCGAAAGAAAGTTTGTCTGGTGGGTCTGGGTGGTACGTTGAATCGGAGCTGGCTTAGCAACTTCGGGCTATCTATATTGTTTCCCAGAAGATCTAACACGAAGAGCCGTTGCAGCATTTTCCTTCGACTTGCAAGAGTTGTCAAACGTAGAAGATTGCATCGATGTTCATACGGCAGTAGACGAATAGGATCAGTCCAAGGTAGTAACCGCAGAGCGTAACGAACAAAGTGACGCTGAGTTCGTTCGATGCGATTGATTTGAACAGCATGATAGGGTGCCCACACAAGTAGGCCATACTCCAGGATGCTACGCACAAGTGCACAAAAGAGCGTTTTTAGGCAATAAATATCGCTGAATTGCTGCGTGTTTCGTTTAATGAACCCCAGCACGGCATATGCCTTGGCAGTAGTCATTGCAATGTGCTGCGCAAAATTTAGTTTGCTATCGATGAGAATGCCTAGGTCCTTTATCGTATTAACTCGGTTGATACTGCTTTCTGCCATTCTATAATCAAATGTCAGGACGTGCCTGTTTCGACAGAACGATATCACATTGCACTTTTGCACATTTACTTCCATCCCGTTATGAGTACACCAATTTAGCAGCATATCAATATCGGCTTGAATAGCACAACAATCGACTGCCGACGCAATTACACGGAAAAATTTCAGATCATCAGCAAACATATACTTAGGAGGCTGTATAGCGGAGCATAAATCGTTTACGAATAAAATAAACAGTAGCGGGCCCAAATGACTTCCCTGAGGCACACCCGACTCTATCACAAACGGAGATGATCTCGTTTCATCTATGCGCACAAATGCACTACGCTCGGTGAGGTATGACATTATCCACCGTGTCAACCACTCAGGAAGTCCCATGCGCTCAAATTTGGCCACGGTTAACAAATGAGGCACCCTATCGAATGCTTTTGCAAAGTCAACGTAAACGGCATCAACCTGCTGACGTTTTCCAAGCGTGCTATTAAGTGACGAAACGTACGCCACAAGATTAGTACTCGTCGAACGTTTTTTTTTTCACAAATCCATGCTGCCACTCGGAAATGATGTGGTGAACCTTCGGGTACAGCAAATCGTGAATGAGGCTTTCAAAAATTTTCGGTAGGCAGCTCAAATGGCTCGATAATTTTCAACATCGAGGATGCTATCTGCCTTGTGGATCGGTGTAATAGATGCTGTCTTCCAGACACTCGGGAAAATTCCTTCGGACAATGACCTGTTGAAAATTATACTCGCAGGAACAGCCAACGTTACAGCACAGCTCTTGAAGAAGATCGGCGGTAAGCCATCCGTACCAGCACCAATAGACTGCAACTTCAGCTCCACATCACGCGGCGAGAAATTGAATAGCGACATATTCAAATCGAACAACGCAAGACTATTCAAATATGCTTCAGACAAAGGTGGTGGGTTATTACTTTGCACACTTTGAAAAAGGATGAGAATAGATTTGCCGATTCAATCGGGGACTCGGCTGTAATTGCGTTGTAAATAACACGTTGTGGGATTCCGGACGACTGCTTACGGCTTCTTACAAATGACCAAAACGAATTGGGGTCGTGCTTCAGGTTCTCCTCCGTGCGATGAATATAGCAACGAAAGCAATGCGCAAGCAAAGAGTTATATTCGCTCTCAATGGCATGCGGCTCAGCTTTGTGCCGATCATCTCTCCAGCGAAAGTATCGTTTCCTAACCTTGCGAAGACAGTTCCGTAGATTCTGTAGCTCGTTATTCCACCAAGGCTGCTTTTTACCACGCGGACGACGAGGTCGCTTCACAGGAACAACATCACGAAATATAGCATACATTTTGTCATACATATTTGTCACTACTTCATTAATACTGCAACCAACAAGAAATTCCTCCCAATGAACTTCGGCGAACAATGTGTTGAGCCTCTCGAAATCACAGCGGGTAAAATCAAAGCCAAGGGAATCAACAACAATACCAGGAGCGTTTTGCTTAACAACGTCAAGCTCGAATAGTAAGATAAAAGGCCGGTGAAGTTGGTCGATCTTCAGCAATGGTAACGGTGGCTCACACAATTCAACGCAATCAGTGTCAGTAATGAACGCTAAGTCAAGAAGTCTCTCGTTTGCGTTTTCGAGATCGTTTATTTGAGACATTCCGTTGGCCATAACCGACTCAACCAGGGATATTTCCTGTTCAGACGAAGCATTTACCGGTAGCATACAGTTCATATTTTCATCCGACATCCAGCGTAATTAAGGGAGATTATAATCCCCAACAGTCAAAACCACACCACGATCACCCGCAAGATCAATTAATCTTTTCACACATATTGCATGTTGTTCGCATAATAGGGGCTCACTGTTGGGCGGCAGATATATACAGCACACTATCAAATCAAAGTTTGGTGATGAGATGCGAACGATAATTTGCTCCAATTGATCACAGTCAGCAATACAAATATCAGAGCTCTGAAGGCCGTTTTTTACTTCTATCAGGACCCCCCTCCTCGTCTGTGCTGGCTGGTTTGGGGGTTTCTATCACAACGGTAAATAGTATAGTTCAGAGCTAGCTCAGAGTTTGAAACGTCGTTATTCAGCCAAGTTTCAGTAAAGGCAATAACGTCATAATCGCACTGAGAAATATTACGAATACGAATGAAAGTTCATCAAGGGTTCTACATTTAGATACAAGTTTAGCAACGTTCACAGCTGTGTCTGTTTTCAAATTGTTCCTGATCAGCTTTTCGATTTGATGCACTGTTGCCTGAGGATCGAAACCAGATAAGTACAGCCAAAACTGTTTATCCTTTTTAGCTGCCACCAATGGTATAGCGTCGTCCGGTTCAATATCTTTTGCACCTTCGAAAATTTAGCATAGTGCTTTCGCATAGGCCTGCTAAGCCAAGACAAGTGTAACAAAAAATTGCATTTTGCTGCTTTTTACCCTAATCAAAAGGCGAAATCCCACAAATATAAATATGTTATTGTAATAGGGAAGAGATAATGTGCAGACTCACCGGTAGTTGACGATCACATCTCGTGGGTCATCTTGGGACCAAGCAGATCACTGTCATGTCTCGTGGCTGGCAGTCGTTCTTCACCATACGTGCGCCTGCATAACGAGGCCGGCTGATGGAGAGGTGGGACGGTCTTGACTGCGTCGATTCGTTCACCGTCGTCGCCGGTGCGTTCGATGATAGCGCCAACTGATTGTAACCTGCGAGGTCAATTCCCGTTCAATGCTGCTCGACCTAACACGTCTTTCGGCCTCGTCGAAAGTTCCGGAACTTCCGAATCTCGCTTTTTCGGGTCTCGGGAACACGAGCGCAGTTTTGTTGATGTCGCTGGCGATAATCAAAATTGTCTCCCGATCGCGGAGCGCACGGATGAAATGTCTCCGTTATTTTCACCACACCGATGACCACCAGGACGATTGCGACGAGACCCAAGCAAAAGGGGATGGAAAAACTAGCCTTTTGATCCGGCCGAAGCAAGAATAGGCACACGTGCGTGTTCGTTTCGGCCAACCTAATTTCACTTCCGTCCACCACGAAACTTGCCGGGCGAATCTCGCCTTTGTGGGAAAAAGGGTACCACTTTTGCAATAGCGGTCGCACTACGGCCCGACCTCGACCGTTCACTCACTCGTGGCGTTTTTTTTCCTTTTGACGCCTCCCGTCGGGGAGAAATACCACCGCTCTCAGTCGACTTTTTTCAGACTACCTTTTTTTTTTCGGCGGGAATCGCAGACCGCCACCGACCGTACTCGGTCAACTCTTTTCTCCGACTACCCATTTTTATTTTGGCACCCGTTCTTCCGGGGATTTGTTTTCAAGCAAATTGTGCAGCGATCTTTTGTTTTCAAGCGGGCTGTCAAATGCCCACCTCTTGCAGTACACACTAATCTCTTATTCCTCCCTTTTGACATTTAAATTACACATTTTACTGTAACACAACATTGCCGTTACAGAAAAATTTCTCATGAATCGGCAATGGCTCGATTCATGAGAAATTTATGAGCCATGCTCCTTTAAGGAGTCTCCCGGAGACTAATTAAATCGCTAATCGAATGCGATGCTCGATGTATCGACATTCTTCTACATGCTCCAGCTAGCTAAGGAACAAACTAATCTCAAAAAACAAATCACAAAACTACATAATACCGCCAGCGAATCCTGGCTAAACATTGCGAATCCGCCAACTAAAGTTTGGCTATAAGTCTCCGGGTAAGTCCTTGTCTCAAACTCGAAACCATCGTTTGCAACGGCAAAACATTCAATAAACTCTTAACCTATTATTAGGGCTAAATAGGTTAGAATTAACACTTAAGACTAATACTGAAACTAAGGACTTATAATGTGGTAGATTATTTGGTTTGTTAAGACTGACAGCTGCGTAGGAAAGGAGGTATTTAGTCTCCCAAATCGATATGAGTCCAGTGCTAGGGTTTTACCGCGCCCAGAATCGCGTTTCTTTTGGTTGATTTCATATCGACCCCCACTACAACTGTCTAATGGATCCGATTTACGGATCGCGACTGTGCTGGATCTAACAGGCTGTCGACACCAATCCAGGATTGATTATCTTCCGTTTCACGTCTTCGTTCTGTGCTTGTAGCTGGTGTTGCTCATAGCTTACTTACTTATCCGATTCTATGTTCCGTCCGCGTCTGGATTCTTACTGTATCCGTTTCTCTCGCTCTGACAAACGGCTGGCCTTCTGAGGCTTGCGTGTCGTGGACTCTCGTGCTTCGATTTCTCCCGTATCGAGAACGGCAAACGCTGGAACGTTGTGTAAGCAGCTGGAGTTGGCAGGTTGTGAGGAGGGTTGGGTGCTTGGCTTCGTCCTACTTGAATCCCCCGCTCTGAGCGGTGTATGTCCGTTGGTGATTCCGCTTCGCCACGGTCTGCTGTGCTCAATTGTTGTCCTGGTATGCTCTGCTCCATCCACTGCATGGTTTTGCTTGCTCCGAATACGGCTCGTGCGCTTGCGCCAGTGACTGAGGTCTATCTTGGTTTGATGTGTCACCATGAAGCAGCTTACCTATGAGATTGACTTTTGCTATGTCTGCGGAGTCCAGAGGGGTCCGCCTTCGTCGACCTGCACTCCTGTGCAACGGCTCAAGGTTTTCCCGAGACTCGCTCCGAAAGTTCCGTCTCTAGTTTGCGGTTGCCTGCTTTCCTTCCTGTTGCGCTCGCGTGCTCGCTGGTCGATTTCTCTCGTTCCGAAAAGGCGCGCCTGTTTTAGGCTTCTGCTTTCTTGACATGCGTTTTCTCTCGAATCGCTAACGGCTTGCCTGCTGAAGGCTTCTGCTTCTGATGTGCGTTTTCTCCCGGTTCGCTAACGGCTTGCCTGCTGAAGGCTTCTGCTTCTCGAAACACGTTTTCTCCCGAATCGCTAACGGCTTGCCTGCTGAAGGCTTTTGCTTCTCGACGTGCGTTTTCTCCCGATTCGCTAACGGCTTGCCTGCTGAAGGCTTTTGATTCTCGACGTGCGTTTTCTTCCGATACGCTAACGGCTTGCCTGCTGAAGGCTTTTGCTTCTCGACGTGCGTTTTCTCCCGATTCACTAACGGCTTGCCTGCTGTAGGCTTTTGATTCTCGACGTGCGTTTTCTCCCGATACGCTAACGGCTTGCCTGCTGAAGGCTTCTGTCCTCGTTGATGGAAGTCCTGTCCCGTCCCTCACGTCACGACAGCTCCTTGCTGCGACTGCGAGTTGTCATGGGCCTTCCTAGACAGCTCTTCGAATCCAAACGACGCTGGCTGGTGTGCCATGATGGGGAGGTAGTTTGAAAAGTTATTGCTCGCCACACCATGACAGGGCACGATTTGTCCCGATCGGCTAACGGTATTTTGGGAGCATGATGCTCGTGGTTAGCAGGTTGGAGCCTACCGACATAGCTGAGTAAATTTTCTCTAATCCGCCTTAATGTCCTTTGCGTGAAACCTGCCTCTCTTTCCCGTGGCTACGTCTTCTAGAGTGTACAGGTTGACGCCCAGGACGTCTTTGACTATCGCTGGAACGAACTTGGGATCAAGTTTGCGGTTCACGTGGTTTGCTTTCGACGACTGACCGAAGGTTCTACGCCATACCAAATCTCCCGGTTTGAATGCTACTGTTCGTGTTCGAAGATTGTATCTCTGCTTCGCCTTTTCGTGATTGTTCCTGATGCGTTGCAGTACGAATTCCTGTACCCGCCGAACCGTTGACAGTCGCATATCCTGTGCTACCTTGGGGTCGTCTGGGGTGTTGAGACTTTGTTGCACGTAGAGATCTGTGTGAAGTATTAGGTCCCTTCCAAAGTTGGCGAAATGCGGACTTACTCCGGTCGCATAATGTTTCGCACCGTTGATGGCCGCCGTGATTGCTGGAAGCTGTGAATCCCACTCTCGATGATCTCCTTCTAGCAATGCTCGAATGCAGGTGATTAGTACTCTGTTGACCCGCTCTGCATTGTTTACCATTGGGCAGTAGTAAGCCGTCTTCATATGCACGATGTTGTGCCGAGCTAGCAATGACTTGAACACCGTCGACTCGAACTGTTTTCCATTGTCCGATAAAACTATTCTGGGACGTGAAAACTTCAAGAAGACTTCCTGCTCCAGAAACTGAACCATCTTTGAAGCGTCCGCGTTTTTCATTGGATGTGCGACGACGTATTTCGTGATCCAATCTACGACTACTAGCATGACTGTGTTTCCCTGCTTCGAGCGTGTGAACGGACCAACGAAGTCCATTGATATTAACTCCCAGGGCATTTTGGCTGGCTTCAAGTTTCCCATCTGTGGCATCATCCTTGTGTTTGGTGCTTTACTTGCCTTGCAGGTTTGACAGCTCTTGACGTAGTTGCTTACCTCCTCCCGCATCTTCGGCCAGTGAAAATGGGCTTGAAGTTTCTGAAGAGTTCTGTGGAAACCCAAGTGTGCTGCTGTAGGTGAGTCATGGAACTTGCCTATTAACCCGCGTCGCTCTTCGAATGGTACCACCTTTTTCCACAAGTGGATCGCATTTCCATCTTCGTCCTTGCTTAAACAGTTCTTGTACAGCTCGTCGTTCGCTAACCTGAAGTCCGGGAAACGATCGCCTTCCTTCTGTACTTTATCCTTTAGCTGCATGTACCACGAATCAGTGGAGTTCGCACCGTCGAAGGACACCGATGCCACTATCCGTGATAGTGCGTCCGGCACTACGTTGATGCTTCCCTTCCGGTACTTGATCTCAAAGTCGAATGCGTTTAAACGTAACAACCACCGGCTCATGAGGGCTGTCGGATTCTTCATCGATCGCAGGTAGCTGAGTGCGGCATGGTCGCAAAAAACTGTAAACTTCACTCCTTCTATGTACCCTCGGAACTTCTCGATGGCGCGGACGACCGCCAGACATTCCCGTTCCGTTACCGAATACTTCCGTTCCGAAGACGATAGCTTCTGTGAAAAGTAGCAAATCGGGTGTTCTTCTCCGTCGGTCTCCTGCGTCAGTACGGCTCCAATCGCGACATCGCTGGCATCGCAGGCAATAGCGAATGGCATTGTATAGTCCGGCATTGCCAACACCGGGGCTGATACCAACGCTGCTTTGAGCTTTAGGAATGCTTCGTCTGCTTGCGTATTCCATCGAAACTTATTCCTTGTCTTCGTCAGTTCCGTTATTGGTACTGCCACTCGAGAGAAATCTGCTATAAAACGTCGGTACCAATTGCACATGCCGAGAAACCGTTGCACCTCCTTCCGATTCGTTGGAGCTGGGAATTTCACGATGCTCTCGATCTTTTCTTCATCGACTTTCCATCCGCTCTCATTCAAAATGTACCCCAGATATCTGATTTCTCGACGACAGAACTTGGATTTCTCTGGCGATATCGTCAAGTTTGCTCTTCGTAGACGCCTCGCTACTTCTTCCAACAGCTTGATGTGTTCGTCGAACGTTTTGGAGCAGATTACGATGTCGTCCAGGTAGTGAAATACGTATGGTTCCATGTCTGCGAACAAGTGTGTCATTAATCGCGCGAGAGCTTGACTCGCTGTACAAAGTCCGAAGGGAACTACCTTGAACTGGAAGTGTCCTCGTGATGGAACCGTAAATGCTGTCAACGGCCTGGATGCCTCCTGCAACGGTAACTGCCAGAACGCATCCTTGAGATCGATTGACGATATGTACTCACAACCGCCGAGATTATTGATAATTGACGAGATTTGCGGAATAGGGTATCCTTCGTTCACCATCACCGAGTTTAAGTGGCGGGCGTCCAGGCAGACCCGGTATTTCCCAGTTTTCTTCTTAACCGCTACCAGTGGGTTGTTCCACGGAGAAAATAGCGCTTCTTCTATCACATCCAGAGCGAGCATCCTGTCGATCTCGCGGTTCACTTCTTCTAGCACATACGGAGACATTGGATAGTGTCGCTGCTTGCGTGGTGGTGCGTCTCCGACGTCTATTCGGTGCTCATATAATGTTGTCCTGCCCAGCCTTCCTTCCGCTGTTGGGAACTTCGCAAGCGTTTCCTTAAGCTGTCTGTGTTGTGCTGCGCTCAGGACTTTCATTGGCTCATCCTCGTTCAGCTCCGTCTCCTCCAGCTCTGTTTCCACACTGCAGCCTGTTGCTTTGACTCCGAACTTGTCCCAAAAGTTCATGCCCAGGATCAGGCAATCCGGAATTGTCGGAACCAACAGCAATGGGATGGTCTCGTTCCAGTTGTTAAAAACTATCGGCACTCGAACGAAGTGTGAAATTTTATGTTGCGTGCCGTCCGCTGTTTTGATGCCTCCAATCACGTTTCCTTTGCGCAGACTTAGCTGTTCGACGATCTTTACATTGTTGCCACCTAGCAGTGAGCAGTTCGCCGCGCTATCCAGCAGCGCTGTCATTTCTTTGCCCAGTATACTAATGATTGCATGTGGGCGATTGTCTAGTCCGGGATTGATGATGATTGTATTTAGTAATCCTAGTTCGGTGGTATCTGAGGGGTTTTCTATTGGTTGCGGAGATTCCTTACCCTCTATTGCAGATTCCCCGCGGTAGCGTTTCCCGCATCTGTCCGACACGTGATGCAGCTGCGCAGAGAGTATCCCTTTCGTCCACAACGATAGCAGAAAAGAATTGCCTGTGGCTTTGCACAATTCATGAAACGATGTCCTTCCTCATCGCAGTTCCAGCAGATCATCCCCGTACGTCTCTGGTCTATCGGATCTGCTCTGTTTTCCCCGGCTCTGTCTTGCTCTCCTCGTGCTGAGTTCTGCGGAGCTTGCAACTCCCGAGAGTGGTGCTGCGCAGGCGGAGGTTGCTGTCTCTGTACCTGGTTGCTGTACTGACGCTGTGTCTGCTGCGTGAGTGGTTGTGACGCGTATTGTCTGTGCTGCTGTGCGACGTTCGCCTTCTCCAAATTATGTGCTGACGTAAACGTTGGTCTAGCGTTCCTCGTCGTCAACTGCATCTTCAGCGCGCTGACTTGCTCCGTGAGCTGGTCTATCTTCAGCTGCCAGTATCCGTCATCATGTTGCGAGTATGCTCCTTCTTCATCGAGCGAGGAATTTTGCCCGTCGACCAATCCGCCTGCCGAGTTTTCCTCCAGCTCTACTGTGTGTACCCTGCCGAACCGTGGTTGATGCTGCATTGCCGGTGCTGGTCTTGGTACAACAGTGGGTGTTGCGAAACTAGGCTCTAAAAGCGCACTGTGCGGAATTGGAACCCTGCGTTGCCTGTTCAGAAGCATCCTCGTTTCATCGTAGCTGGTGCAGATTTCCACCATTTCCTGTATAGTGTGTGGTCTGGCTGCGGTCACGATCGCTGCATAATCGGCATTCATGTTTTTCTTTACGATGAAAAACTTCTCTTCCTCGCACATCGGTGGCGTAACAAACCGAAATAATGCTGCGATATCCCTATAATATTTCGAAAATGCCTCGTTGGGTCCTTGGAATCGGAAGCAAGCCTCAAGGCGCAAAATCTGTGCATATCCACTGGGTAGGAATTCCTTCCGTATCTCCCGTTTGAATGCCTCCCAGGAAAGTAATGTGTGCTGCGCCATGGCTCGTGCGTACCAATCCAAAGCATCTTCCTGTAACAGATGTTTGATCGATGCCAATAAGGTGTCGTCGTTCATCCCTTCCGATCTAGCGAATGTTTCAACTCGGTCCAAGAATATGTTTAGCGACGTTGTGTCCTTCTCTCCCCGAAACTTGAATGGCCAGTTGTGTACTGCTTTCGTTGTGCGCCTCTCGTCGCCCCGATCGCTCGCCGTTCTGGTGTCTCGCCGCAGTAGATGATGCAGTAAATCATCGCGCAGCTGGTCGTACTCTTCCCATACGTTCCTGTTTCCTCTCGTGCCGCTGGCTGTTCCTGCTCGGTCGTTTCGTTCCGACCTGCGTTGGTTATCGATCGAATTCCAGCCGGCTCTCTCCTCTTCTTGCTGATCCGCTAAGCGCGAATTGTCCCACCGCTCGTGATTGTAAACACTCCTGGGAGTCGGTGGAATGTCCAGTGGTGGCGGCGTGTAATGTGACTCTGTCGTAATCCGTCCGTGATCGCTATAGAAACGTCTGCCGGAGAAGTCCAGTTCGAGAGCACCTTGCCCTCGGCTCGCGGATAGTAACGAGCTGGATGCCGGAAGCGTTGTATGTTGACTGCTTCTTCTGCTATGCTCTGTCGACGCGTCCGGTCCAGTCGCCCTGGCGCCGTTATCGTCTTGCGTTGGATTGTTCTTGTCCGCTAGCAGCTGCCGATTGGTTTTTGGCACTGCCCCTCCTGCACTTTCATAACCTGCCACACTCACTGGATTGGTTAAAGCACTGTTCACGTCACTGATTAACACTCTGACAAGCGCGTCGAGCGATCTGTGCGCGTCTGCTAGGAAACCCGGCAGCTTGAGACATGCCAACCTGTTCCTATAATGTACGAGTCGCGACCGTAATTGACTTAAATTTTGCTTGTCGGTGCTCTGAAGAGCAGGTCCGACAGCTTTCTGTAGCTCATAAATGGCTACCTGACAGGATTCTATATTAACAGTTGGACTCATAACGTGATCCGAACTGTTGTGAAAAATGTTTCGGGTCCGGTCATCTTGAACAGCGGCCCTCAACTTTTGAACTTTGACTCTATGAGTCATAGAACCTAGATTAACCATGTGACGTAAGGCCAACTCGTAGTTGATCTCTTCGTCATTTAGATGGGTGAAGTCCATCCTAAAAGTTTCTTAATGGATCGCAAACCAAATAAACTTAATTACTACCACAAATCTTTAATGTTACACTAATCTACTAATTGGCTCAAATAAACATGTGGGATTTTATGTTGGGCGCCATTGTAACAAAATATGTTTATGTCTCTTTTTTACCCAAATCAGAAGGCGAAATCCCGCAAATATAAATATGTTATTGTAAGAGGGAAGAGATAATGTGCAGACTCACCGGTAGTTGACGATCACATCTCGTGGGTCATCTTGGGACCAAGCAGATCACTGTCATGTCTCGTGGCTGGCAGTCGTTCTTCACCATACGTGCGCCTGCATAACGAGGCCGGCTGATGGAGAGGTGGGACGGTCTTGACTGCGTCGATTCGTTCACCGTCGTCGCCGGTGCGTTCGATGATAGCGCCAACTGATTGTAACCTGCGAGGTCAATTCCCGTTCAATGCTGCTCGACCTAACACGTCTTTCGGCCTTCTTACTTTTCACATGACATATTTGAGCATATGATTCATTTAAAATTCAATTCAGATACGAAAAGTTTAAATAACGCATGTGGAATGTATCTTCTTAAAATTTTCATCTTCAAACATCCATATTACCCAGTTAAATTAAATATTTTCCTAGAGAGCCACGAATTTCCTTAATTATAGTGTATATAAAAGCTCTGGATAGAACTGAATTAAATTGGAGTTGATGTAGTTTTCGAATTTTGGTCGCCTACCAACCCATAGTTCAACGGTTCGGAGGGATACACCTTTCATCTTGAGGGTGTGAACATTTGAAAATAGTTATAGTTTTCTCATAATACAAACATTTTGCAAATTTTCTCAGGACTATAAAATAATTTACTTACCAAGTAGGATGTAATAATAAGCTTTTTTTCATACACTAAAATGCAAAAATCTATTTACAGAGTAACGGCAGAAAAAATGGTATTGTCTTCTCAAACCTCCATAGTTACATCGCACATATGATTGGACATTAATAAATGTTTCAGGTTATCAGAAGATCTTATCACACAACTTAGAAATGGATTAAGAAACAGCAAGAAATATGTGAGTCGTGACAGGTACCAGGAACACGAAGGAAGGGAGAGTGAGAGAGTGAGTGAGAGTGGGAAAGGGAGAGGGGGCGTGTGAGAAATGGAAAATGATGTTTGGTGCCTTGACCTTATAAAGGGCGAACACGAAATTATTGCGACACATTCAACAGGACATAACTTTTTTACCATTGGGTAAAAATCAACCAAATTTTGCAAACTTTCCCATTGATGTGTATTGTTTACATGCTGTGAAACTCTAAGTCGTGTTTTTCGATTCAACGAAAATGGAGGTGAACCAACGCGAGTCGAGAGAACAAATTCTTTCCAAGCACTTGGAATTTCCTGACCTGTCGCACCGGCAGTTGGGAAAAATGTTGAACATTCACCATTCAACCGTCTCCAGAGTTCCAGGAGCGGTTGACGTTGGACCACGGCAAAGGAGCTGGAAGAAAACCGGGACCGGAGAACAAAAAGACGGAGGGAAAGGTGAAGCGGATGATTAAAGCAAGTCCGAACGTCTCAAGCCGTGATTTGGCTAAAAAGATCGGCATGTCGCAGAGCTACGTCCAGAATGCAAAGAAAAGAGCTGGACTACATACATACAAGGTACAGAACTTCCCAAACCGCGATAAGCTGCAACAATCGACGGCTAAAATTCGGGCACGGAAGCTCTACGAGAAGATGCTGACAAAATATGGCTGGTATGTGATGGACGAAGAAACGTATCTAAAAGCCGATTTTAAGCAAATTCCGGGGTTGGAGTTTTTCACCGGCAAGAGCAAGTCCTATGTAGACGACAAATTTAAGAAGAAGAAAATGTCGAAGTTCGCCTCCAAATATCTCATTTGGCAGGCCATCTGCTCTTGCGGACTGAGGAGTGAGGCTTTCGTGACAAAGGGCACAGTAAATGGCGAGATCTACAAATCTGAGTGCCTCGAGAAGCGCCTTTTGCCGTTGTTGCAGCAGCACGACGAAGCTCCGCTATTTTGGACAGATAGATGCTACTATTCTAAAAGTGTCCTGGAGTGGTATGAGGCCAATTCTGTCCATTTTGTTCCAAAGGACATGAATCCGCCAAACTGTCCGGAGCTGCGCCTGGTGGAGCAGTACTGGGCAATGATGAAGCGGGAACAAAGACGAGAAGGACATGATAAGAAAATGGAAAAAGGCTCCATCGATTAACTTTTCTTTTAATTTTTGAAGTAAATATATATATAAAACTACCCTAATTTTGGTTTGATTTTAAACATTATAAGAAAATTGGCATGACATTTTCGGTGTCACAATAATTTCGTGTTCGCCCTTTATTTAAAGGTATATTATGCGATATATTGATGGCTTACATCCGTATTATAAATAATGTAAGTAGTAATTTTTACGCCATGACCAGTATAAATAACCTTAATCTTGCAAAAGAGCTAAATTTTCGCTAGAGTTTTGGAATTCAAAAATACAGTTGCTTTCGGTGATGCCGCGAGTATAATTATATGAGAAATCTTTTATCTCACTACTAGGTGAATTACTTGATGATCTATGTATTATTATACCATCAACATTTACCTCACGATTGAATGCAACGCCTAATCCAAGAGATAAATACATTAACTCTAGAAAAAATTTCACTATGAACACATTATTTTGTCTTTGAAATAAACTTACACATTAATTTTTGAGAAATAGTTCATTTATTATAGAGGTAGATCACAATTTGTTTTCAATATCGAGTTCCTTGAATCACGTAGATGTGTTTTCATACCCCGATATTCAAAATCGGTTTAGTATTGCCCCTAAAACACCAGTAAAGATATACTCTTTATGAAAAGGTCTCCTTTTTAATTAGTGAAAATTAGCAAGGGAGGGATAAAACTATAAAATGTTTAATATCTCCGCCGCTCGTGAACGGATTTTGACAATTTATAGCTTGTTAGAAAGGTATTTTCATAAGCTTTTTACTTCTTTCTAGTTTGCGCGATGCGATCGCTTTGTTCGAAAGTTATTTGCTTAAAACCCGTCTTGTTTTGACAAGATCACCCATATCTCAGAAAGTAAACAACATATCGAAAAACAAACATAATAGTGTCAAATGGTAACGTTAGGCCTTTGATTTGAAACTAGTTTCATTAAGATCGGTTCAGCCATTGCTGAGATAATTACATGACATTATGTACATACACACATACACACACATACAGACATTGTCTCAATTTGTCGAGCTGAATCGATTGGTATATAAGACTCGGGCCTCGGAAAAAGTTTTCAAAGTTAGATAGAATCCTATACATTTCTTTTGTAAGAAATGTAAAAAGGACTCAAACGAGATCCTTGAGGTAAACCAAAATAACTATATCGAGATAGTTTAATCGAATCATTTAAATAAAAGTGCATAATTTTGAAAGAGAAAAGATTTTTAAGAAAATTAACAATAATAACAGGAATTCCTAATTCAAAAAATTTTTTGCGATAAATTATTGATCAAGATTGAATCATAGGTTCCTGTATCCAAAAACGTAGCTGCCATGTCTTCTTTTCTATTGGAACAAAATTGAATTTGTGAAGCTAAAAGGGCAGTACAATCCCTTGTGCTTATATCATTTCTGAAACCATATTGAGAATCTGATAATATTTGTGCATTTTCTGCTCATATTTCTAAACGATTTAAGATAATCCTTTCTAGTAATTTACGAATACAAGAAAGCAGACTAATCGGACGTTTACTATCAACTAAAGATGGATCCCTACCAGGTTTGAGAATACTTACTACCTTAATTTCGCGACACTCAATAGGTAAAATGTTTGGTGTTATAAAAATATTAAACAAATTTTCTAAATGTATCTTTCCATCATCTGGTAAATTGGAAAGAACTATAAATTTTATTTTATCTAAACCAGGAGAACTATTACTGCAGGTAGATAAAGCATAGTTGAATTCTTGCAATGAAATAGTTGAACCTAAATGGGGAAAAGGACTAGAGGATGATTGAGTAAATATTTTATTATTGGATGGAACATAATCAGGACAAATTTTCGATGCAAACAGCTCTATCCAATTTTCTGAATATTCTGAGTTAGAGGTTGTAGAAAAATTACAATTACGTAGCCTCCTGGCAGTCGACCATAGAGTGGCCATTGAAGATTTTTTTTGGATTGGAAAGTTATCGTTAAGTTTTGGATATGGAAGTTCTTTACATTTTCATTTAGGACGTAAGTGGTTTGGTGGTTTAACATCCTCTCCTTTATTCGGTTTTAAAATCTTAAGAGTTAACCTAGCTAACCTGACTTTACTATTCTATGTACATCAAGGTGGGAGGAGTCAGTTACAATTCCAAAGTACATAATTATGTACGGGTAGCGTAAAAAAGGGAAAACAAATCGATGAATAAGTATGAGTGCATCGGTTGCTATCGGTGCTTGTTTCTTACGCAAGGCTGTTTATTTGTCGCCTTGGCATAATAATGACCTAGTGAGAATATTGCTATAACAAGTGGTGTGACCCAGAATGGTTCAACTGGAATGCGTCCATCTGGTTATGCAAGTTGAATTTGAAAACGATCGTTTGAGTAATTTACGATCTGTGGGAAAATATGAGTGTGGCCTCGTTTGAAGTGGCCTGACTAAAGGATATGTTAGATTTGGGTTTTATGACCTGTGACCTGAGAAGGATTCACATTGGTGCATGTAGGGATTGGTTTTTATGATTTGTGGGAATATTTTGTGATGTTATAAAGTAAGTCCGTTACATCATCCCCCTTTTGGTTGAATGATGTAGCGAAGTGAAATTATTCATGTGAAAGAACTGACTTCCCTTACAATTCTAAAGAATATTACAAATACGTTGTGTTTTTATGTTTTCAACCGAATTTTACAGTTTTTTTGAGTGAGGCTCGGAAAAACTTCACCTACTTTCATTGATATTGATATCTTCCTTTTTTTGTATGAAAGTTAGGCTTGGTGGATCGAATTTTACTCTATTGTATGCTATATAATTTTACTGTATTATACATTTATTATATTTTTGTATGAAATTGATAATGTGTTCGTTAGTATTGTGCTTTGTTGCTTAAGTAGCCTAAATAAAATTGCTTTGTTTTTTTTTCATTCTCCGAAGGGTCCGAAGTAACCAGCAATTTTTTTAATACATCTTCAATATTGGCAACGCTGCTAAATTTTCAGTATCTTTGCAATGTTATTGCAGAGGTAGCTCGTGTTGCGTGAATTAGATACACGGTAGAGAGCATCGTTGACGACTATCATTTCGGCTGTTGCCGTGAAGCAGCTGTAGGGGAACTGGGGGCAAGTCCGACATCTTAAGCGCAATCATTTTTCTAAAATACCACAAAGCTCCAAAAATTGTATATTCTGTGCGTAATCCTTGTTTAGATGGTTCTTAACAAGATATAATTTTTTAAGTGTTTCAAAAAATTGTATTCATTAAAAATTATTGGTTGCCAAAAAATGGAGAAAAATAACATTTTAAAAAAGCTGCGGGTAAGACCGACACCCCGAAGTGGCAAGAGCGACACCCTTGTTAGCTTTCTTTTTGTCCAATTTTTTTCATTAAAAATGTGTTGTGTATGTGTGATAAAGTGTAACTATGTGTATATGAGTATATGTGATACAAATGCATGCTTTCTGGAATTTCATCACTTAGCAAGAGGAAAAGCATACGAATGTGTGGTATGAATAAATAATGTTCAACACTTGGTTTGTATTATGGTAAAGATTTTCCCTCTTAATCTTTTCAAGCTTTATTAACGCTTGTGAAACCATTCTAAGAAGGAAGATCAGTTCTGCAAGAATAATATACGCTTTTGCAGTAAGCTATCCGATTCGTGTTATGATTTTTCGGAACTCTGTTGATCAACAATCCGGCAGTCGATGGAAATTGTTCTTCAATATCATTTTAGAATCTTATATTAGATTATCTTTTTTCCATTCGTTTTATAATAAAACTATGAATCGCGCTCAATTTGATTTTTAATTTTTTGGTCGGCTTGAGACAATACTGACAAGGAATAAATGCAAATACCAGAGTTTCCGTATATTTCAAATATTAACATGATGTTATAAAATTAGAATACCGTAAACAACTCCCAGTCGTTCGCATTGAATCAAAAATGAACTCAACCAAAAATAAATAGCGTGTTGATCTTACACCTCCTAAAACTGTCGGTCTTACCCCAACAGTGCACATTTTTGTTAAATGTCCAATAAACAGTGTTGGAATACTCAAACTTATCCTCAACGCAGATAAATGACGAAAATGGAGAGTATATTAGAATGTGCGGCAAAAATAGTGGTGATTTTCAAAGCCTTTGTGCTGTTAAAACCTTAAAGTGTTGCAACTAAAAATAACATCCAAGTGCGCATCAACTTTGTTTTCGCATGTTTTGTTTATTTTGTGACGTTGGATGAATCTATATGGCATCTGTGTGTCTCGAAATGCCCAAAATAATCGTACTAATGATATTCTGTTATTATTGTATAATTAAAAATTTAATATCTGGGAAAAGTCGTGGGGTGTCGGGCTTACCCACGGTGTCGGACTTGCCCCCAGTTCCCCTATTAGTTACGACGTCGTTTATATTTTCGCGTGTTGTTCTGCGGAAAGGAATTGTCTTTCGTCCTCAGTACATTACATTTAATCAACGCAAAAAACATCAAGCGAGTTGTTTCTTACGTAAAAATTAATGTTGAACAAGAGTATTGTGTTGGTTTTTTGATATTTTTGTTTTTGAAAAAGATTCGGACATCAACATAGAACATAAGCTACCAACAGGAAGAAAAGCATGCTTGACGATAGACGAACCAAGTACCAAAAGTTTATGAAGGGTTGGAGATACAGGAACCAACCGTACTCGTGATCGTAAATCATTCTCGTTGATTCCAAATAGCTTGCAAAAACGGGCGTTTATTGATGACGGCGAGAATGATACGCAATCGTTCCAATAAATCTGCATTCAAACCCGTGATCTCACAAACTCCATTCGGCAAAAACTTTTCTTTTCGCGTTGCCATCATTGGAATTGCCTCCACTGGGTAATGGCTCATTAATTCGAAGGCTCGATCTTTTCTTTAACGATTTGTCGTCTTTCCAACACGCCACTTTGGTGTTTCCTTCTCAAAACGTCGTCATCGACCAACGATTCTTAACATTTCCTTTCGATCATGCCCATATGATCCTGCCTAGCTCCAGCTTTCCGATCTAAGTTTACGAATGATTAACTTTAGAATACCTATCTGTTTTTCGATTTTAACATCTTTCGTTTCTCTTGTTCATAAATTTTCCGAAAATAGCTAACAAAGTTAATACTGTAAATTAAAATATGTGTGATTAGGATGGCTAGCCAAACATCACACTACGTTCTCCGCTGTTCAGATGGATTGATACACGACTACATTAGAAACAACAACTCAGTGGGCCCTTTGCCACACTCGGGCAGTTTTATTTGAGATTTTGTTTATCTATCTGATCTTATTTTAAAAATAGTTGCTAGGTTACACTGACCGTTTTACTTTTAATACTACAAATAGTAGTAATATTCTCTATATTCAAACTAAAATAAAATGAGTTAAACAAAAATGACCTCTGAGATTTTTTCATAAAACATACTATCAATTGTGGTCTTTCGCATGCAAAAAGAAGAGATCAATTTCACTTGATCCATTTTAAGATATCAACATTTGAAAAGGTTGTGTTTTTTTGCTAAAAATGCTCATAACTTTTGAACTAAATAAGGTATCTCAAATATGTCTATATAAATAATATTTGTCTCAATAAGCTCTAAAAGTTTTGTAAAGACGCTATAGACGGAAAAAAATTATTTAAAAAGTTATAACGAAAAAACTGATTTTGTTTGGGATACCCTATCACACATTTTAATAGCTGTAAAATTAAAACCATTAAAGCTACAAATATGACGTCCTCAGCAAAGTTGCTTAGAAAAGGTTGTACTACAATTTTGCGGAACACTTCATTGTTCTATCTCTTCTTATTTCGAAAATAATTTTCAGATCGTACAAACAATAAGGACCACCCTAAATGTCACCCACCTCAAAAGATGCCTCAATTGACACAGATTATTTGTTCCGAAGACATGAAATCTCTAGAGCCAGTAGTTTAGTCACAAATGTTTTTGTCATCCTAAATTCTGGATTCGGACCACTGTGCATTGTCGTTAAGTAATTTATAGTTGTTGTTCATATTATTATTGTTGTTAATATGATTCTTTACATTATCGTTAATATTATTATTATTATTATTATTATTATTATTATTATTATTATTATTATTATTATTATTATTATTATTATTATTATTATTATTATTATTATTATTATTATTATTATTATTATTATTATTATTATTATTCATCTGAGTTGGAAACACCGTTCCGTACGGTACATACAACGCGCATTCGTAAATTTCATACCGTGTTTTTCCGTGTTTTTTCGCGATAACCGCGGTCCAATTTACGACAAATAGACGAGTGAAGTGGTTCTCTAGTGGTGAATAGTGAAAGATTGACGCAAATCGGTGAAGAAACGGCTGAAAAAAGTGAATTTTTAGTTTTGCCCACGCGGTGCTATAGGTAAACAAACAGCCATCGCTGTGCCTACCCGCGTGGCTGCCCGTCCAGTTCATTCACTTGCTGGGAGAGTGAGAGTGACGGTGCCCTGAACGGGAGATATTTTTGAAGCCGAAAAAAACGTGAAAATTTTTGAAAAATTCGAATTTTTTTTTTCACTGGTTATTTGGTGGTAGTTGAATATAGTACAGTGCGGATCAAAAAATTTGGACGTTACAGTGCGTGCCAAAAAAGTTGGAACAATAAAAAGGGCGAAATTTATCAAGTGCGTTTTTTTTCTTGGCGAAATTCATTCAGTTCGCTTATCTTGGCTGTGTAGAAGTGGAAAACAAGCAGTAGCGACACTGCTCACCTACAGTGTGTCCCAGAAGTGTGGGAACACTTCGAAAAAGTCGACGTTGAAGGGGCAAATAAGGTAAGATCTTTCCTTTTCTTCACCTTTTTGTCCATTTGGGGTTGGTATCGGGTGACCGTGCCACATAGTAGTTTCCAACGTCTGGTGGCGTAAGCCAAGATGGCGGCCGCTAGTAGCGGTGATCCGGGAGGGTCAAGTCAAAGAAGATTGCCGGTATACATGGATCCGCCGAACAAATTCGGCGAATTGACGTTCCTGCAGCTGACAGGTAAAGACGGTGTACCTTTGCCAAGAAACCCGTTCGTCATTGGTAAATCGGTGGACCAAGCTAATTGACGGTACTGATGTTGTGGTTGAATCCCATCCGAATCTGAACGTAAGCAGATGCGTTATTTCCTGCTACGATCTGATTCACTTGGAAGAAAAGGAAGTCTTACAAGAAATTCTAAGCCAGGGAGTGATTCGTGTGCAGCGAATTACACGTAAAGAAGCCGAAAACAGAGTGAATACGCCAGCACTCATCTTGACTTTCTGCAAGACCACATACCCAGAATACATGAAGATCGGTTTGCTTCGCGTCCCAACTCGCCCGTACTTCCCAAACCCGATGCTCTGCTATGGTTGCTTTAAATACGGCCATACGCGTGTTCGCTGTCCTGGCCCGCAACGTTGTCCTAACTGCTCTGGAGAACATCAAAGCGAAGAAAAATGTCGAGCACCCCAGTTTTGCCTAAATTGTAAAGGAGATCACCAACCAACAAGCCGCCAATGTCCAAATTACAAAAAAGAAGTAGAGGTCATCAAAATAAAAATCCGCGACAACTTGACATTCCCGGAAGCGCGCAAACGAGCTGAACAGGAAAATCTTGGAAGTTACGCCCAGGCTGCAGCGCAATCAAGCGAGATCCTGAATAAATTGAAAGAACTGGAGCAGACAATGAAGAAGAAGGATGAGCAGATCGTTAAACTTCTGGCAGAGAACAAACGCAAGGACGAGAAAATTGAGCAAATGATGGCGTACATCAAACAACAGTCCGCCAGCTGAGAAAAACCACAGCACAGTAAAGAACAAAAACCAACGAATCAGACGGCTGGGCCAATAACAAGATCCAGGAACAGTTCACCAGCGATAAATGCGGATTCAAAACGAGGAAGATCACAGAAACAACACACCCCGTTCAGCAAACCAACGACAACCTCACCGGATAACTTGAGCCCACCACCAATGAGAACCGCTGCCACTACCACCAACGAAACTATGGAATATTCAGACGATGAAATTGAGATTACCGAGACGCCTCCTAGCCAGCCTCTTCGATAATTCTCATTTCCATCAACGTTTGGATACCAACGACAACCCACGCACGAATACTGACCACGAGATAGATCGGTTTGGAAGAGAGGAAAGTGTAGTACTCCTTCCAACGCAAGCACAGCAGGATGAAGGAACTATCCGGGCCGTCATACCCCAACCCGTTGATAGTGAATTCACCTCTGTGGCCGATAGGAACACCGATTTCACCACTACAACTTGTAAACCAGCAGACCAAAAACCCACGATCGACGAACAGAAGGAGATCAGCAGAACTACACAAAGTCTATCCCCAGTGCCGACCGCAGTCGGTGTTCGTGAGCATAATAGTGTAGTTTGTACGACAGCGGTTGGCACTGTGGGGCTGGACCTTCCTCAGGTCAGTTCCGAAGTTGTCAATCCCCTTGCAGGTACTGCTTGTTCTGATGTTCATCCAGGTTTGACTGACAACATCGATGACACGCTCCTTCCGCATCACCATTCGCTGTCGCCCGGAGAAGGTCCATCGAGATATCCGTTTCGAGATGGAACAGCTGTCACCACAACAGTAGCGTCGAAGCAGACAACGAAAACTACACAAAGTCTTTCCCCAGTGCCGGTCGCTGTCGGCAATTCTGGAAGTAATCGTGTAGTAGTTTCGACAGCGGCTGGCACTGTGGGGCTAGACGTCCCACAGGTCAGTCCTATTCCACCTCACTCAGGAACGGATTCTGTTGCGGTTTATCCCGTTACAGATATGACCAGCACGCATCGAACGAGTAACCGGTTTGGGGAAGAAGAGAAGAAAGTAGCTTCCCCACTTCATCATGAAGGGATCGACCGGGGGGAAGAGGACTGTCCCTACTTTCCAGATATACAGTCCTCGCAATTCTCCTCCTGGCTTTCCGCCGGCGAAGATACACCGCAACAACAGCAGAAGCATCAGAGCACCGATATCCCGGTTGAAATCAGCGCAACCACGTCCCGGTACCAACGAAACACACCGGCGAGAACCCGCAGGCAATCACCTTCGCTATCAACATCGTCTTCGTCAGCGACTTTCGCCAATCGAGACAGCAGATGCTTCGCCCTTCAATGGAACATTCGGGGCCTGCGAACCAACATCAGCGAGCTTAAACAGCTGATCTGCGAGTACGGACCGAGCCTGATAGCGCTTCAGGAAACAAAAGTTGATAACCGAGTAGTCGCAGCAGATTTCATCGGCAACAACTACACTCTTTTGCTGAAAACTGGGAGTTGTTGTTCCATTTGAACGAATTGATATCGACGACAGTATACAAGCTATCGCAGTTCGGATCCAACTGCCACAACAAATGACGGTGGTGTACTCAACAGTGTCAAGAACAGCTGGGTGACTTCCTCGAAAAGCTTCCACGTCCAGTGCTGGTACTAGGCGACTTTAACGCGCACCATATTTGCTGGGGTTCTACGAAATCTACCGCACTAGGCCACTTCATCGCCGAAAAAACGCTATTGGAAAGATTACTCATCCTCAACGACGGCTCGCACACTCGGATTGACCCAGCTACCGGTATCACTTCGGCTATTGACCTCTCGATCTGCTCCGAATCGGTGGCTTCGAAATTTGTTTGGCGAACACTTCCGGACACCCACAGCAGTGATCACTTTCCCATTCTCGTTTCCATTCCCGGACTGTCGACTATCCCAACGAAAAGACAGAAATGGATTTACGACCAAGCAGATTGGACAACCTACGAGCGATTGACCGCCAACGCTATTCGACCGGGAGTCGAAATATCAATCGACTGTTTCGTTGACCGGTTGATTAGAGCAGCAAACACCACGATACCTCGCACTACCGGCAGAGTCGGCCCAAAAGCGGTTCCGTGGTGCTGTCCGGAGGTGAAAGCAGCTATCAAAAATCGGAGAAAAGCACTTAGAGCACTGAAGCGTATACCAGCAGAGGACCCACGAAAATCGGATGCACTGAAAAGCTTCCAGGAATCACGGGCAGCAGCAAGAAAGTCTATCCATGACGCCAAGAAAAAATCATGGGAAGACTTCGTCGCGAAGATATCTTCAAGTTCAACTACGTCGGAGATGTGGCAGACAGTGAACACGTTGAGAGGGAAACGCCAACACCGCCCAACTGTCATCAAGCGGTCCAACGGTTACACGGATAAGCCAGAAGAAATAGCTGAAGAACTGGCGCAACACTACAGCGAAAGATCCGCAACCTCCAGCTATTCGTCGTTGTTCCAGAGGGAGAAAGAAAAGGCCGAACGAAACCGCATAAACTTCTCGCCAGATAGCGATGATATTTACAATTCGGACTTCACCCTGAATGAGTTGCTGTGGGCACTGGACAGAGGAAGAAGTGGCTCTTCAGGACCGGACTGCATCGGCTATCCAATGCTTCAGCGACTGCCATTGTCTGTGAAAACTGCCATGTTGGAACTTTTCAACAGAATATGGCGCAGTGGCGTATTCCCACCCTGTTGGCGAACCGGAATCATCGTACCAATTCCAAAGCCAAGCTCGGATGATGCGGGTCCAGCTGCATTCCGTCCAATCACGTTAACTAGTTGTATGGCGAAGGTGTTCGAGCGAATTGTCAACCGACGTTTAACCACCGAGCTAGAGTCGAACGGGCGTCTCGACAAACGACAACATGCCTTCAGATCTGGTCGGAGTACTGACACATACTTTGCGGAGTTGGAGAGGTCATTGTAAAATGACGAAGAAGACGTGTGAATCCAGGCTGCGTATCTTGAAGATGATCGGTGCCATGCTACCCCGTGGTCAACGCGCTTCTTTACTTCAAATCGGGTCCGCAATTGTTACCTCGCGACTCCTCTACGGTATGGGACTTGTAAGCAGAGGAGGAGACGCCGTCATCCAAACGCTCGCTCCTACATACAACAGGATGGTAAGGTTTGCATCCGGTGCATACGTCACGAGCCCAATCGTAGCCATAATGGCAGAAGCTGGAGCCCTACCATTCGACCTACTCGTTCTTCAAAATATAGCCCGGTTGGCCATCCATACGTTGGAAAAAAGCAAGGACAATGCCGATCTCCCCCTGGTACATCGAGCATCCGAACGTCTGACAGAGGTGATCGGAATCCCTCTTCCAGCTATTTGCACTCGTACACGTTTAGCTGCACGAAGATGGTACGAACCCAAGCCCCAGATCGTGTGGGATATAAAGAGACGTGTGAAAGCTGGTGACCCCTCGGAAATTGTTCGGCCTGCTTTTCAGGAGCTCCTAGCAGGTCGTTTCAACCGCTCAACTATCGTCTACACGGATGGCTCGAAAGACGACAATGCAGTAGGTGTGGGAGTGTATGGAGAATACTTCCAACTACTTTCCGGTTGGCCTTCCATCGTCATGCAGCGTCTTCTCGGCAGAAGCGTTTGCAATCAAAACGGCGCTAGCAAGACATAACACGGTCAGTGATTTGGTGGTTATGTCTGACTCGGCCAGTTGCTTATCGGCATTAGAAGCTGGCACATCGCAACACCCGTGGATTCAGCAGATTGAAAACATGCTACGAGGCCGTCCAATCAAGCTGTGCTGGATTCCGGGTCATGCTGGTATCCATGGCAACGAAGAGGCAGACCGCCTCGCTGGAGAAGCCAGAGGTAATGTCCCTTTGCAAGTAGCCGTTCCGGGAGCAGACGCGAACAACCGAATGAAAACAGCTATCCGAAATCAATGGTTCCGTCGATGGTCTGCGTCCACTGAAGTAAAACTCCGCGAAGTTAAGTTCGACACAGGGAAGTGGACTGACCGCGAGAATTCGGCCGAACAGCGAGTGCTTACCCGGCTTCGAATAGGGCATACCCGGCTAACACATGACTTTCTGCTAAAGAAAACCTCACCACCAGTGTGCGACTGCTGTGGGATCGTTGTAGATGTCCGCCATGTGATCCTCCACTGCAGAAAGTACGACGACGTTAGAAGGAAGCACAATATCGAGTCGACTAGTCTGCGAGCAGCTCTGAGCAACGACAGGAAAAAATGAGGAGAGTATGGTAAAATTCCTCAAGGAAACTAACTTGTTTAATATGTTGTAACTTGTATTTTGAATTGTAACTGATAACTGACAACCGCATTGAAACATTTTTCAGGTAAAATATTTTTCTTTCGACACGAATGCACCACTTCTGGGTGTAAAGTGTCGTTAATAAAAAACAACATCAACAACAATTATTATTATTATTATTATTATTATTATTATTATTATTATTATTATTATTATTATTATTATTATTATTATTATTATTATTATTATTATTATTATTATTCATCATCTGAGTTGGAAACACCGTTCCGTACGGTACATACAACGCGCATTCGTAAATTTTAATACCGTGTTTTTCCGTGTTTTTCGCGATAACCGCGGTCCAATTTACGACAAATAGACGAGTGAAGTGGTTCTCTAGTGGTGAACAGTGAAAGATTGACGTAAATCGGTGAAGAAACGGCTGAAAAAAGTGAATTTTTAGTTTTGCCCACGCGGTGCTATAGGTAAACAAACAGCCATCGCTGTGCCTACCCGCGTGGCTGCCCGGCCAGTTCATTCACTTGCTGTAGATGCCAGTCGTGAGAGTGACGGTGCCCTGAACGGGAGATATTATTGAAGACGTAAAAAACGGGAAAAGTTTTGGAAAATTTGGAAAAAATTTTTTTGACTTATTATTTGGTGGTAGTTGAGTATAATACAGTGCGTATTGAAAAATTTGGACGTTACAGTGCGTGCCAAAAAAGTTGGAACAATAAAAAGGGCGGAATCCATTAAGTGCGTTTTTTCTTGGCGAAATTCATTCAGTTCGCTTCTCTTGGCTGTGTAGAAGTGGAAAACAAGCAGTAGCGACACTGCTCACCTACAGTGTGTCCCAAAAGTGTGGGAACACTTCGAAAAAGTCGACGTTGAAGGGGCAAATAAGGTAAGATCTTCCCTTTTCTCTACCTTTTTGTCCATTTGGGGTTGGTATCGGGTGACCGTGCCACATAGCAGTTTCCAACGTCTGGTGGTGTGATCCAAGATGGCGGCCGCTAGTAGCGGTGACCCGGGAGGGTCAAGCAAAAGAAGATTACCGGAGTATATGGACCCGACGAATAAATTCGGCGAATTGACGTTTCTGCAGCTGACAGGTAAAGACGGTGTACCTTTGCCAAGAAACCCGTTTATCATTGGAAAATCGGTTGAGGTTGCCGCTGGTGGTCCAATCGAAGGTGCGAATACCGAAGCTCAAGGGACACGGTATACCCTTCGAGTTCGGAACCCCGCCCAAGTTGCTAAGTTGCAGAAAATGAACCAGCTCATTGACGGCACTGAAGTAGTGGTTGAAGCCCATCCGAATCTGAACGTAAGCAGATGCGTAATTTCCTGCTACGATCTGATTCATATGGAAGAGAAGGATGTTTTACAGGAAATCATAAGCCAGGGAGTGATTCGTGTACAGCGAATTACACGAAAGGAAGCCGAGAATAGAGTAAATACGCCAGCGCTAATATTGACCTTCTGCAAGACCACATACCCGGAATACATAAAGATCGGTTTGCTTCACGTTCCTACTCGCCCATACTTCCCGAACCCGATGCTTTGTTATGGATGCTTTAACTACGGCCATACACGCGTTCGATGTCCTGGTCCCCAGCGATGTTTTAACTGCTCGAAAGATAAACACGGCGAAGATAAATGCAAAGAAACGGCGTACTGTCGGAATTGTGAAGGCGATCACCAACCAACTAGCCGCGAATGTCCTGTTTATAAAAAAGAAATGGAGGTCATAAAAATAAAAGTACGCGACAATCTAACATTCCCGGAAGCACGCAAACGAGCGGAACATCTAAGTAAAGGCAGCTATGCTCAGGCCACAGCACAACCGAATGAGATCCTTAGCAAGCTGAAAGAGTTGGAACTGGCAATGAAGAAGAAGGACGAAACGATCGCAAAACTTCTGGCGGAGACCAAACGAAAAGACGAAAAAATCGAGCAAATGTTGGCGTACATCCATCAGATGAAACAACAGTCCGCCAGCCAAGAAAAACCACAATACAACAAAGAACAGAAGCAAACGAGCCAACAAAT
The DNA here is from genome assembly GCF_030247195.1 of Topomyia yanbarensis. Taxonomy (NCBI): domain Eukaryota; kingdom Metazoa; phylum Arthropoda; class Insecta; order Diptera; family Culicidae; genus Topomyia; species Topomyia yanbarensis. The sequence continues at coordinate 246,238,205 of NC_080671.1, forward strand.
CGGGCCTGTAACGAGATCCAGGAATAGTTCACCAGCGATAAATACGGATTCAAAACGAGGAAGACCACAGAAACAACACACCCCGTTCAGCAAACCAACGACAACCTCACCGGATAACTTAAGCCCACCACCAAAAAGAACCGCTGCCACTGCCACCAACGAAACGATGGAATATTCGGACGATGAAATTGAGATTACCGAGACGCCTCCTAGCCAGCCTCTTCGATAATTCTCATTTTCATCAACGTTTGGATACCAACGACAACCCACGCACGAATACTGACCACGAGATAGATCGGTTTGGAAGAGAGGAAAGTGTAGTACTCCTTCCAACGCAAGCACAGCAGGATGAAGGAACTATCCGGGCCGTCATACCCCAACCCGTTGATAGTGAATTCACCTCTGTGGCCGATAGGAACACCGATTTCACCACTACAACTTGCGAACCAGTAAACAAAAGAATCCCGAGCGACGAACAGAAGGAGATCAGCAAAACTACACGAAGCCTTTCCCCAGTGCCGACTGCAGTCGGTGTTTTTAAACATGATAGTGTAGTTTGTACGACAGCGGTTGGCACTGCGGGGCTTGACCCTCCACAGGTCAGTTCTGACTTTGCCAAACCTATTACGGATACTGCTGCGCTAAATTCCTTTACAGAGTCGACTAACATCACCGTACCCATACATCTCTGGAACCAACCATTGCTTTCACCTGGAGAAGGCATATCTACAGGAATGTTCCACGTTGGCTCAGCAACTCTAGCGTCGAAGCAGCAATCAACGAAAACTACACGAAGTCCTTCCCCAGTGCCGATCGCAGTTGGTGTTTTTGAACATGATAGTGTAGTTTGTACGACAGCGGTTGGCACTGTGGGGCTGGACCTATCTCAGGTCAGTTCCAAGTCTGCTAACCCTTTCACAGATACTGCTGCGCTAAACGTTTTTACAGATCCGGTTGGCAACACTGTTCTTGCTGAACCTTGGCACCAACCGCTGCTTTCACCCGGAGAAGGCACATCGACAAGACTATACCACAACGAATCAGCAACCCGATCGTCGAAGAAGCAATCCACTAAAACTACACAAAGTCTTTCCCCAGTGCCGGTCGCTGTCGGTAGTTCTGGAAGAAATCGTGTAGTTGTTTCGACAGCGGCTGGCACTGTGGGGCTACACGTCCCACAGGTCAGTCCAATATCGCTTCATCTACGCGCAAATGCTGCTGCTGCTTCCTCTGTTGCAGATGTTACCAGTTCGAGTCCAACGAGTAACCGGTTTGGGGAAGAAGAGAAGAAAGTAGCTTCCCCACTTCATAATGAAGGGATCGACCGGGGGGAAGAGGACTGTCCCTACCTCCCTGATATACAGTCCTCGCAATTCTCCTCCTGGCTTTCCGCCGGCGAAGATACATCGCAACATCACAACCAGTACCAGAGTACCGATCGTTCCGTGGATATCAGCACACGCAACGTGCCAGCTGGACATCGAAGGTCTATTTCGTCTTTATCATCGTCTTCGTCAACGACTTCCGCCAGACGAGATAGTAGATGTTTCGCACTTCAGTGGAACATTCCGGGGCTGCGAACCAATGTCAGCGAGCTTAAACAGCTCATCACTGAATACGAACCGAGCCTAATAGCACTACAGGAAACCAAAGTGGACAATCGAGTGATCCCAGCCGACTTCATTGGCAAGAACTATACTCTGTTGCTTCAGACTGGTAGCTGTCGACACTGGCAACACGGAGTGGGCCTGGCCATTAGGGATGGAGTGCCCTTTGAGCGGATTGACGTCGATAAGGATATCCAAGCGATCGCAGTTCGGGTTCAACTACCACAGAAAATGACGGTGGTATCAATATACATTCCTCCCAGTACCCAACAGTGCCAAGAAAAACTATGTGACCTCCTCGAACAGCTCCCACGTCCTATGTTAGTGCTAGGTGACTTCAATGCTCATCACATATGCTGGGGATCCAACAAATCGTCCGCACTAGGTCAATTCATCGCAGAAAAAACGTTGGAAGAACACCTAGTTATACTTAACAATGGGTCGCATACACGAGTCGACCCAGCCACCGGTGCTACTTCAGCTATCGACCTGTCAATCTGCTCCGTTACTGTGGCCTCGAAATTCACCTGGCGAACGCTTCCAGATACCTATAACAGTGACCACCTGCCAATAACCGTTTCCATCCCCGGGTTCTCACATGTTCCAACAAAAAGGCGACAATGGATTTATGACCAAGCGGACTGGACAGCTTACGAACGATTGACCGCCAACGCCATACAACCGGGCGTCGAAATGTCAATCGACCGTTTTGTCGATCATTTGATCACTGCAGCAAACACTGCAATACCCAGAAGCAGCGGAAAGGTCGGACCTAAGGCAGTTCCTTGGTGGTGTCCGGAGGTAAAAGCAGCCATAAAAAGTCGAAGAAAAGCACTCAGAGCACTGAAGCGTATCGAAATGGAGGACCCACGAAAACCTGAAGCACTGAAAAGCTTTCAGGAAGCGCGGGCAGCAACAAGAAAATCAATCCGTGATGCCAAACAACGATCGTGGGAGGAATTCGTCGCGAAAATATCCCCAAACTCCACTGCATCGGAAATGTGGCAGACAGTGAACGCATTAAGAGGAAAACGTCAGCATCGCCCAGCCGTCATTAAACGTTCAGCTGGCTACACGGATAATGCAGAAGAAGTGGCTGAAGAACTAGCAGAGCATTACAGCGCAATATCGGCAACATCCAGCTACCCTCCTTCGTTTCAAATTGAGAAGGAAAAGGCCGAACGAAACCGTTTCAACTTTTCACCCGAGACCGACGGCATCTATAACTCCGACTTCACTTTGAATGAGCTTGTATGGGCGCTCGACAGAGGACGAAGTAATTCTACAGGTCCGCATTCAGTCGGCTATCCAATGCTACAACGACTACCATTGTCGGTGAAAACTGCTTTATTGGAGCTTTTCAACAGGGTTTGGCGCAGTGGCGTATTTCCATCCTGTTGGCGAACTGGAATTATTGTGCCAATCCCAAAGCCGAATTCGAGCGACACAGGTCCATCTGCTTTCCGACCGATCACGTTAACGAGCTGTATGGCGAAGGTATTCGAGCGGATGGTGAATCGACGGTTAACTACCGAGCTTGAATCGAACGGGCGGCTAGACACTCGACAACATGCCTTCAGATCCGGCCGAGGTACTGACACATATTTTGCGGAGTTGGAGAGGACATTACCCGACCGTGACGAGCACTGTCTGATAGCATCGCTTGACTTGGCTAAGGCGTACGACACCACTTGGAGATACGGCATCCTGCGAATATTACGAAAGTGGCAGATACGCGGAAACATGATAAACATGCTCACTAGCTTTCTTTCAGAGCGAACGTTCCAGGTAAACGTCGATGGGCATTTATCGCGCAAGCTGCCGCTGGAAAATGGCGTACCACAGGGTTCTGTGCTCTCAGTTACCCTATTCCTCGTAGCAATCCAACCTATCTTCCGGGTGGTTCCGAATACCGTGACAGTGCTATTGTACGCCGATGACATCCTTCTTGTAGTGCGGGGCAAAAAAGAACAACCACTCTATCGGAAACTACAGTCAGCAGTAAAAGCCGTTCATAGATGGGCGAAAAGTGTTGGATTCACGATATCAGCAACAAAATCCAGCATCTTTTACTGTAGCCCGAATGCCCGCCGTGAGCCCACGCAATCCATCAGGATAGATACAGTAGCTATACCATCACAAAATCAACTGAAAACCCTCGGTATCACTCTCGACAGATCGCTGAACTTCAAAGCGCATTGCAAGCTAACGAAGAAGGCATGTGAATCCAGGCTGCGTATCCTGAAAATGATCGGAGCAAAGCTACCACGTGGTCAACGGACTTCTTTGTTACAAATCGGCTCCGCCATTGTCACTTCGCGACTATTGTATGGGATGGGACTCGTTAGTCGGGGCGGAGATGTCGTCACCAAAACTCTCGCGCCCGCCTACAACAGAATGGTAAGATTTGCATCTGGTACATTCGTTACAAGTCCGATCTTAGCCATCATGGCCGAAGCAGGCACCTTACCATTTGATCTCCTCGTTCTCCAAAGCATAACCCGATTGTCCATCCGTTTGTTGGAAAAAAGCAGAGATAATGCGGATCTCCCACTAGTACGTCGAGCTTCCGAAGAACTGTCAGAGGTGATCGGAATGCCCTTACCAAATATTTGTACTCGAACACGACTAGCCACCCGAAAGTGGTACGAGCCCAAGCCCCACGTCGTGTGGGATATCAAAAGAAGTGTGAATGCCGGAGATCCCTCTGAGGTGGTCCGTCCTGTCGTTCAGGAGCTCCTGAATGCTCGCTTCAGCAACTCAACGGTTGTGTATACTGACGGATCGAAAGACAACGACGCAGTAGGCGCGGGAATGTTTGGAGAACATCTCCAGCAGTCGATTGGTCTTCCGCCACAGTGCAGCGTGTTCTCAGCCGAGGCGTTTGCAATTAAAACAGCGGTAACTTCGTACTACACTTCCAACGATCTGCTAATAATGACAGACTCAGCCAGTTGTTTATCGGCAATTGAAGCTGGCACGTCCCAGCATCCGTGGATCCAGGAGATTGAAACCATGATACGACATCGTCCAATCAATCTGTGCTGGATTCCAGGACACGCTGGAATTCGCGGGAATGAAGAGGCAGACCGCCTCGCAGGAGAAGCCAGGGGTAATGCCCCTTTGCAAATAGCCATTCCGGGAGCAGACGCCAACAATCAGGCAAAATCAGCTATCCGAAATCACTGGTACCGTCGATGGTTTGCATCCACTGAAGTGAAGCTTCGCGAAATAAAATTCGATACGGTAAAGTGGACTGACCGCGAGAGTTCGGCTGATCAACGAGTGCTCACCCGGTTGCGAATAGGGCATACCCGATTGACGCACGACTTCCTTTTGAAGAGAGAAACCCCACCAGTTTGCGACTGCTGCGGGGTAACCGTAGATGTACGTCATATAATTCTTCAGTGCCGAAAACACGACGATGCTAGAAGGATGCACAACATCGATTCGACCAGCCTGCGAGTGGCTCTAGGCAACGACGGGGACACCGAAGACAAACTGCTAAGCTTCCTCAAGGAAACTAATTTGTACAAACGAATATAAAAATACTGAATTGTAAATTATTATGAGATGTTAATACGAGTATAGAAACCAATTTTCTTCCGACACGAATGCACCGTTTGGTGTAAAGTGTCGTTAATAAACAACAACAACAACATTATTATTCATCTGAGTTGGAAACACCGTTCCGTACGGTCTAAACAGCGCGCGTTCTCGAATTTTACACGGTGTTTTTGGCGTGTTTTTCGCGATCGCCGCGATCCAATCAAGTGCAAAAAGACGAGTGAAGTGGTTCTTAAGTGACTAACAGCGAAAAATTGGTGCAAATCGGCGAAGAAACGGCTGAAATAAGTGCATTTTAGTTTACCCACGCGGCAATTGGCGATTCTACGTTGAAACAGCTCACAGATAGCGCAGGAAGCAAAGTGTTGTTGATTTCATTCTGTTCTGTCATAGTGCATATATTTTCTGTAAACATTGGTAAAAAATAACTTTTAAACACCAAATCACCGAACAATTTGTTGATAATTGTTTATGAAAATGAAGGAAAACCATCATTTTATAAGATGAAGAGTAAACATCTTGCGAAAAGAGTGTAAAACATGGTGATTTCTAATATTATTCACAAAGCTATATGTGTGCTGTTCCGAAATGTAATTTGTTGTGCACCGCAGCCGCCGCAACATCATTTCCCGTTCCTCTTAAGTTAAGCTAAACCTTTATGAGATGGTGTAAATTCATGAAACTCCAGATCACGCGAGGAAAAATATATCCGGCTAATAGGAGCTTTGTATTAAACACTGCCGATCCTTCTCTCTGATAGTCTTCACTGAATCTCCTACGTAGTCCAAAATATGAAGGAGTTTGGCATTGGAACTGATTGGGTCTCGATTTCGAGTTGGAACTCTATTTACAGAACGATTTTTTATAACCACAATAATACCCCGATTACATTTCTAAGAAATGTATGAGCCAAATAGTTGCAAATGGCTGTTATTTCAGAATAGTTGCAAATAAAACTAAATTTCTTACTCGTTTCATTCATATTTTGGCAGGGGTAAGCTTTTTCCGAAAAGAAAATGAAGTTTTAGTAGTAAGCTACGACTCACTTGCGGGTGAAAAAAAGCAAACTGTATCACTTTGCCAGTTCATGAGCTGAATCATAGGTGTCGCATGACTAATTTTGGTTTTGCCGCAAATCGCCAATAAAAACAAAACAAACAGCCATCGCTGTGGCTACCAGTGCGGTCGCCCGGCTAGTTTCATTCACTGGCTGTGCCGACTGCGTGTGTGACGGTGACGGTGGGCTGGAAGCAAGTTTTTTTTTCAAGTTGGAAAATTGACGAAAAGCTTTAAAAAAGAAAAATATTTTTTTTTCTTGCTGTGATCTGCCGAATAGAGTGGTACAGTGTGAATTGGACGCCACAGTGCGTGCCAAAAGTATTGGAACGGCGAAAAAAGGAATAAATTGCTAAGTGTTTTTTTTGCGCGTTTTATTCATTAAAGGAAACGTAGAAGCGAAAAAAAGGTAGTTGCGATTCTGCTTACCTACAGTGTGTCCCAAAAGTGTGGGAACACTTCGAAAAAGTCGATGTTGAAGGGGCAAATAAGGTAAGATTTTTCCTTTTCTTCACCTTTATTGTCCATTTGGGGTTGGTATCGGGTGACCGTGCCACAGCGTATTCTCCAACGTCTGGTGGCGTGATTCAAAATGGCGGCCGCTAGTAGCGGTGACCCGGGAGGGTCGCGAACGAGAAGACTACCAGAGTACATGGACCCTACGAACAAATTCGGCGAATTGACGTTCCTGCAGTTAACCGGCAAAGACGGTGTACCATTGCCTAGAAACCCGTTCATCGTCGGTAAATCGGTAGAGGTTGTCGCTGGAGGTCCAATCGAAGGTGCGAATACCGAAGCTCAAGGGACACGGTATACCCTTCGAGTTCGGAATCCTGCCCAAGTTGCTAAGTTGCAGAAAATGACCCAGCTCATTGACGGCACTGAAGTAGTGGTTGAAGCTCATCCGAATCTGAACGTAAGCAGATGCGTAATTTCCTGCTACGATCTGATTCAGATGGAAGAGAAGGATGTTTTACAAGAAATTATAAGCCAGGGAGTGATTCGTGTACAGCGAATTACAAGAAAGGAAGCTGAGAAGAGAGTGAATACGCCAGCGCTAATCTTGACCTTCTGTAAAACCACATACCCGGAATACATAAAGATCGGTTTGCTTCACGTTCCCACTCGCCCATACTTCCCGAACCCGATGCTTTGTTATGGATGCTTCAACTACAGCCATACACGCGTTCGATGTCCTGGTCCTCAGCGATGCTTTAATTGCTCGAAAGAACAACACGACGAAGAAAAATGTAAAGAAACTGCGTACTGTCGGAATTGTGAAGGCGATCACCAACCAACAAGCCGCGAATGTCCTGTTTATAGAAAAGAAATGGAGGTCATAAAAATAAAAATCCGCGACAATCTAACATTCCCGGAAGCACGCAAACGAGCGGAACATCTAAGTAAAAGCAGCTATGCTCAGGCCACAGCACAACCGAATGAGATTCTTAGCAAGCTGAAAGAGTTGGAACTAGCAATGAAGAAGAAGGACGAAACGATCGCAAAACTTCTGGCGGAGACCAAACGAAAAGACGAAAAAATCGAACAAATGTTGGCGTACATCCATCAGATGAAACAACAGTCCGCCAGCCAAGAAAAACCACAGCACAGCAAAGAACAGAAGCAAATGAACCAGGCAATCGGGCTCGTAACGAGATCCAGGAACAACTCACCAGCGATAAATACGGATTCGAAACGAGGAAGATCGCAGAAGCAACACACACTGTCCAGCAAACCAACGACAACCTCACCGGATAACTTTAGCCCGCCACCAAAAAGAACCGCTACCACTACCACCAACGAAACGATGGAATATTCAGACGATGAAATTGAGATTACCGAGACGCCTCCTAGCCAGCCTCTTCGATAATTCTCATTTTCATCAACGTTTGGATACCAACGACAACCCACGCACGAATACTGACTACGAGATAAATCGGTTTGGAAGAGAGGAAAGTGTAGTACTCCTTCCAACGCAAGCACAGCAGGATAAAGGAACTATCCGGGCCGTCATACCCCAACCCGTTGATAGTGAATTCACCTCTGTGGCCGATAGGAACACCGATTTTACCACTTCAACTAACAAAACTACAAACCAGAGCAACCCGGTCGTCATCTACGAGAGAACGAGCATAACTACACAAAGTCTATCCCCAGTGCCGACCGCAGTCGGTGTTCGTGAGCATAATAGTGTAGTTTGTACGACAGCGGTTGGCACTGCGGGGCTAGACCTTCCTCAGGTCAGTTCCGAAGTTGTCAATCCCCTTGCAGGTACTGCTTGTTCTGATGTTCTTCCAGGTTTGACTGACGACATCGACGACACGCTCCTTCCACAACACCACTCGCTGTCGCCCGGAGAAGGTCCATCGAGATATCCGTTTCGAGATGGAACAGCTGTCACCACAACAGTAGCGTCGAAGCAGACAACGAAAACTACTCAAAGTCTTTCCCCAGTGCCGGTTGCTGTCGGCAATTCTGGAAGTAATCGTGTAGTAGTTTCGACAGCGGCTGGCACTGTGGGGCTAGACGTCCCACAGGTCAGTCCTATTCCACCTCGCTTACGAACGGATTCTGTTGCGGTTTATCCCGTTACAGATGTGAACAGCACGAATCGAACGAGTAACCGGTTTGGGGAAGAAGAGAAGAAAGTAGCTTCACCCACTTCATCATGAAGGGATCGACCGGGGAGAAGAGGATTGTCCCTACTTTCCAGATATACAGTCCTCGCAATTCTCCTCCTGGCTTTCCGCCGGTGAAGGCACACCACAACAGCAGTTCCAGAACACCGACCTCCCAACCACGTCGAGGAACCCTGTCGGCGAGCCAATACGATCTCGTAGACGTTCGCCATCAACATCGTCGTCGTCAGCGACAATCACCACTCGCAACAGCCAAAGTTTCGCACTGCAATGGAACATTCGGGGCCTGCGCTCCAATATCGATGAACTTTAGCAGCTGATCGCCCAACACGAGCCAAAACTGATAGCGCTACAAGAAACAAAAGTGGACAACCGAGTAGTTCCAGCAGATTTCATCGGTAACAACTATACCCTGCTGCTGAAAACTGGTAGCTGTCGATACTGGCAACAAGGAGTAGGTCTTGCCATTCGGGATGGTGTACCCTTCGAACGAATCGATGTCGACGACAATATACAGGCAATCGCAGTTCGGATCCAACTGCCACAACAAATGACGGTGGTATCGATCTACGTCCCTCCCAATACTCAACAGTGTCAAGAACAGCTGGGTGACTTCCTCGAAACGCTTCCACGTCCAGTGCTGGTACTAGGCGACTTTAACGCGCATCATATTTGCTGGGGTTTTACGAAATCTAATCTACCGCATTAGGCCACTTCATCGCCGAAAATACGCTATCGGAACGATTACTCATCCTCAACGACGGATCGCACACTCGGATTGATCCAGCTACCGGTATTACTTCGGCTATTGACCTCTCGATCTGCTCCGAATCGGTGGCTTCGAAATTTGTTTGGCGAACACTTCCGGACACCCACAGCAGTGATCACTTTCCCATTCTCGTTTCCATTCCCGGACTGTCGACTATCCCAACGAAAAGACAGAAATGGATTTACGACCAAACAGATTGGACAACCTACGAGCGATTGACCGCCAACGCTATTCGACCGGGAGTCGAAATATCAATCGACTGTTTCGTTGACCAGTTGATTAGAGCAGCAAACACCGCGATACCTCGCACTACCGGCAGAGTCGGCCCCAAAGCGGTTCCGTGGTGGTGTCCGGAGGTGAAAGCAGCTATCAAAAATCGGAGAAAGGCTCTTAGAACATTGAAGCGTATACCAGCAGAGGACCCACGAAAAGCGGATGCACTGAAAAGCTTCCAGGAATCACGGGCAGCAGCAAGAAAGTCTATCCATGACGCCAAGAAAAAATCATGGGAAGACTTCGTCGTGAAGATATCTCCAAGTTCCACTACGTCGGACATGTGGCAGACAGTGAACACGTTGAGAGGGAAACGCCAACACCGCCCAACTGTCATCAAGCGGTCCAATGGTTACACGGATAAGCCAGAAGAAATAGCTGAAGAACTGGCGCAACACTACAGCGAAAGATCCGCAACCTCCAGCTATTCGTCGTTGTTCCAGAGGGAGAAAGAAAAGGCCGAACGAAACCGCATAAACTTCTCGCCAGATAGCGATGATATCTACAATTCGGACTTCACCCTGAATGAATTGCTGTGGGCACTCGACAGAGGAAGAAGTGGCTCTTCAGGACCGGACTGCATCGGCTATCCAATGCTTCAACGACTGCCATTGTCTGTGAAAACTGCCATGTTGGAACTTTTCAACAGAATATGGCGCAGTGGCGTATTCTCACCCTGTTGGCGAACCGGAATCATCGTACCAATTCCAAAGCCAAGCTCGGATGACGCGGGTCCAGCTGCATTCCGTCCAATCACGTTAACTAGTTGTATGGCGAAGGTGTTCGAGCGAATTGTCAACCGACGGTTAACCACCGAACTAGAGTCGAACGGGCGTCTCGACAAACGACAACATGCCTTCAGATCTGGTCGGGGTACTGACACATACTTTGCGGAGTTGGAGAGGTCATTACCCGACCGTGACGAGCACTGTCTGATAGCGTCGCTAGACTTGGCCAAGGCGTACGACACCACCTGGAGATATGGCATCCTACGAACACTGCAGAAATGGCAAATACGCGGAAGGATGATAAACATTGTCAACAGTTTTCTGGCAGAGAGAACGTTCCAGGTCAACGTCGCCAGCACATCCGCTGGAAAATGGTGTGCCGCAGGGCTCAGTGCTCTCTGTGACACTATTTCTCGTGGCTATCCAACCCATCTTCCGCGTGGTCCCGAACTCCGTACAAGTGTTGCTGTACGCCGATGATATTCTGCTTCTTGTGTGGGGAAAGAAAGAACAGTCGCTCCTTCGGAAACTTCAGGCCGCAGTAAAAGCCGTCGATAAATGGTCGAGAAGTGTTGGATTTACGATATCTGCAACGAAATCCAGCATCTTCTATTGCAGCCCTAACGTACGCCGTGAACCCATCCAGGCGATAAAGGTAGATGGTGTAGCCGTTCCGACACAAACGCTGCTGAGAACGCTCGGTGTCACTCTCGATCGATCACTCAACTTTAAAGCGCATTGTAAAATGACGAAGAAGACGTGTGAATCCAGGCTGCGTATCTTGAAGATGATCGGTGCCAAGCTACCCCGTGGTCAACGCGCTTCTTTACTTCAAATCGGGTCCGCAATTGTTACCTCGCGACTCCTCTACGGTATGGGACTTGTAAGCAGAGGAGGAGACGCCGTCATCCAAACGCTCGCTCCTACATACAACAGGATGGTAAGGTTTGCATCCGGTGCATACGTCACGAGCCCAATCGTAGCCATAATGGCAGAAGCTGGAGCCCTACCATTCGACCTACTCGTTCTTCAAAATATAGCCCGGTTGGCCATCCATACGTTGGAAAAAAGCAAGGACAATGCCGATCTCCCCCTGGTACATCGAGCATCCGAACGTCTGACAGAGGTGATCGGAATCCCTCTTCCAGCTATTTGCACTCGTACACGTTTAGCTGCACGAAGATGGTACGAACCCAAGCCCCAGATCGTGTGGGACATAAAGAGACGTGTGAAAGCTGGTGACCCCTCGGAAATTGTTCGGCCTGCTTTTCAGGAGCTCCTAGCAGGTCGTTTCAACCGCTCAACTATCGTCTACACGGATGGCTCGAAAGACGACAATGCAGTAGGTGTGGGAGTGTATGGAGAATACTTCCAACAATCGGTTGGCCTTCCATCGTCATGCAGCGTCTTCTCGGCAGAAGCGTTTGCAATCAAAACGGCGCTAGCAACACATAACACGGTCAGTGATTTGGTGGTTATGTCTGACTCGGCCAGTTGCTTATCGGCATTAGAAGCTGGCACATCGCAACACCCGTGGATTCAGCAGATTGAAAACATGCTACGAGGCCGTCCAATCAAGCTGTGCTGGATTCCGGGTCATGCTGGTATCCATGGCAACGAAGAGGCAGACCGCCTCGCTGGAGAAGCCAGAGGTAATGCCCCTTTGCAAGTAGCCGTTCCGGGAGCAGACGCGAACAACCGAATGAAAACAGCTATCCGAAATCAATGGTTCCGTCGATGGTCTGCGTCCACTGAAGTAAAACTCCGCGAAGTTAAGTTCGACACAGGGAAGTGGACTGACCGCGAGAATTCGGCCGAACAGCGAGTGCTTACCCGGCTTCGAATAGGGCATACCCGGCTAACACATGACTTTCTGCTAAAGAAAACCTCACCACCAGTGTGCGACTGCTGTGGGGTCGTTGTAGATGTCCGCCATGTGATCCTCCACTGCAGAAAGTACGACGACGTTAGAAGGAAGCACGATATCGAGTCGACTAGTCTGCGAGCAGCTCTGACCAACGACAGGAAAAATGAGGAGAGTATGGTAAAATTCCTCAAGGAAACTAACTTGTTTAATATGTTGTAACTTGTATTTTGAATTGTAACTGATAACTGACAACCGCATTGAAATATTTTTCAGGTAAAATATTTTTCTTTCGACACGAATGCACCACTTCTGGGTGTAAAGTGTCGTTAATAAAAAACAACAACAACAACATTATTATTATTATTATTATTATTATTATTATTATTATTATTATTATTATTATTATTATTATTATTATTATTATTATTATTATTATTATTATTATTATTATTATTATTATTATTATTATTATTATTATTATTATTATTATTCATCTGAGTTGGAAACACCGTTCCGTACGGTCTAAACAGCGCGCGTTCTCGAATTTTACACGGTGTTTTTGGCGTGTTTTTCGCGATCGCCGCGATCCAATCAAGTGCAAAAAGACGAGTGAAGTGGTTCATAAGTGACTAACAGCGAAAAATTGGTGCAAATCGGCGAAGAAACGGCTGAAATAAGTGCATTTTAGTTTACCCGGTTCCGACAGCATGAAGTAACAAGTTACTTTACGCTTGTTCGGACATGCCGTAGACTCAGGTGATTCGCATTTCTAATGCCAAAAGACCCTGACCCCTACGGTAGCAGACAAAGGGTTAAGTCGCCGGTGAGCTCTAAGCTTGCATATATGATCCTTCCACGCTTTTCTAAACTTTCTCCTTTCAACACCTTGCTCTCCCTTGAGTACTATGGCTCTAAATATTGAAAAATATACTTCACCTTCCAGTCCCTTGCTAATTAAATGCCGAAAAAACTGTTGACATTGAAAACTATCATTTTTATTTAAAAAAATGATCGTAACTCAATAACGAAAAATGATATCGAATCACATTCTTCAGCAAAATATGTGCAATGAAAAATACTAAAATTACTTCATAGAGAGTATTAAGATAGACTAACTACTTAAAAAGTTATAATTAAAAAACTGACTTTTTCAGGAACACCCTAGGTTAAAGAAGAAAAATAATTATAGCATGAAAACCGATAATGCTATAACTTTGATGCATTGGAAAATGTTTCTTGAAAAACATTTTTCTACAACTTTGCTGAAGTAAGTACCTTGCTACACCATTTAGTTCGAAAAATATTTTTTCGAAAAGAATGTTCGAGAGGACCACCCTAGTTACATTTTACTTTAAAAAAAAGCAAATTTAATTTCCAAAAATATTCTCTCAGACAAAATTTCTCTAAAATGAACGGTTTGGGAGTTATTGATTTTTGTACCGAAAAACCGCCCTTGTGACCCATAGTGTACTGTTGTTGTTGCTGCTCGCTCGGTGCACGGACCGGCACAACTGTTTGCGCTTGGCCTTGGTTGCAGTTCAGTATTTGCTAGATACATGTTTTGTCGATTCTGCGGGAATCGATTTGTTCCAAATCGAGTCTGTTGAGGTTGGTAATGACCACGGCCTCGTTGGTTATTATACACGTTTCTATGTGGATAAGTATAATTGTTATTATACGATCGTTGTGGACCGTTATAGCGCTGATTGGTATTAAAATTTCGCTGAATTGCGTCGTTCCTCCCGTTTCCTCTTTGGAAACGGTAGTACTGCTGTGTGTTATAGTAACTTGGGGGGTTTTGGAAGCAGTTTCGTTTAACTCGGTTGTCCCCTCTGTTCGTATTTTTATTTATGTTTAGTAGGGTGGCGGATTCTTTTTCATGACAAGTTTCGTTTTGAACCATTAAGTCGATTGCGTCGCTTAATGTATCAAATTTGCCGACTCTTAACATCATTCTAGTTTCTTGGTTGCGTGCGCCCTTCATTAAAGCTTGTATACCTGCTTTCTTTGCTTTATTTTTAGCTACTTCACCCGGAAAGGCTTCTCGGATGTATGCGTTGGCGAGCTGATTGCTCAGTTCGTCGACGCTTTTAGCAAAAGTTCGCGGGTCGCTGTTATGTTTTATATTTTTTAAATTGTTTTCTGCGGAATCCGAACTGCTTTTGTCTGTGCAGTTCAATTGAATTTGCAGGGCGATCTCAACTAGGCTGGCTGGGACCGCTGTAAGAAGGTCTCTCGCTTTGCCTGTAAGCTTGGTGAGTACTATCTGTATCGTCGTGGGTTCCTGAGCTTCGGTCACGATCGTATTTATGAAATTTACAGCATCTACGAAACCTTTAGCTGCTTCTTTATTACCGTCGTATTGTGGAATTAAAGAGGCTAGCTTCGCTGCCGTTTTAATTTCAAAATTTGCCATAATTTTTAATTTATTTAGCCGATTCGTGAAAATGATAGCTAAAATTGCCCTTTTAGTCTAAATTTTATTTTAAATTTGTGCAATCTCTTGTTTATTGCAGTTGTAATGTCAAAATTTAACGTTCTCGATGATTTTTCAAAATAAAATAATTTCTCTAAGGTTAATGTATCCTCATTTATTGGTAGATATTCTTGTATTACCCTGAAATTGGCTTTGAATAATTTTTCTTTTTCAATTAAATTGGAATAGGAAAATTTCTTGATGATAGATTTTTTTAAATTATTGTCGATCTTTATTAATGTTTCTAGTGCTTTTTCCATATCATGTTACATGTTTTTTTGTATTGTTAAATTTACTGTTTTATATCTAATGTATGTGCATTCTAGGCCTGATCTAGAGTTGCAAGCGATTTCCTTGCCTTCTTAAACGGTTGGCGCTTGACGTATCTTGTGTACGTTTGGTAAATGGTAAATATTAGTTTTATGGAGCAAATGGTCAGCAAATGATAATATTTATTTGCGGATCTCCGCTTACTGTCGGGGATTTACTTGTTCTAGACCCCATTTTTTCGAAATTTAATATATAGTAATTTAGTATCTAAGTATATAATCAGTATATCAGTATATAATAATTTAATATCCACCTGTGATATATGCTTTTAGGGTTATTGGGAGGATACGTCAGTTTTGTGTAATAAATAGTGGAAACATGAAAAAAACTGTAAAGTGCTAACCATGATTTTATACATATATATATTTTTTGACAATTTTATTTTTATAGACAATTTTAGCCTAGATTTTAGCTAAAACCTGTTTACTGTTTGATTGTGTAGTGTATAAATTAGGTTTTGGTTAAATAGATCATACTGTATGCTACTGAGGCATAAATCTAGACAATCGATACTATATAGTAATCAAATAACAACCTTTGTATGGCTGCACTTGGTTGGCTTTGACAGGTTAGTTTTTGTTCTATTTTAATTTAAAGACAATTGGAACAGTACAAGACACTATTTGTGTCGATTCTTTTCACTATTGCACAAACTCTTCACTTTTTACTGCATGCGTATTCACAAAAAACGTCTTTTACCGTAATTGCTATCATTGTTAAACCATCTGTTGCAATATTGCTATCAAAATATATCTTGATTTACATCTTCTCAGCGTTTTCTGATTTACTGATCCGTTATCTTGATTTACATCAGCAACGTTTTCTGTTCATCGAACTCTTACCTTCGGATTCTGCTGCTGTTGCTAGTATCACCGTCACGCTCCATCAGTCATGCACCCAAACCGTCTGAGTAGGAAGAGATACTGCTACGTGTCGAATTAATTTGCAATAACTCGTGGGCCTGTGGCTAGTGTGGCGGCATCGGTACCAAACTGTTGCCGTACAGCTGCTTCACTTCCTCATGGTGTTATTCGGGTGTATAGCCCTAGTAACAATTGTGGTTTTATGATAGTTTTTTAGCCACTAATAAAATTTAGATTGCACTTGTAGCGTGCTATAAAACTTCAATTGTTACTTGGGTAGATAACTGTTTTTTGTGTGAATTCTTCTGAATTTCTTGTCACTTGTCACTAATTTGAGTTCGTTCTAACGATTACTAGTAGGTCTTAGATGTCCATTTTCACTTCATATTTTGTGTTCTTCAGTGGGGGGGGGGTGGTACATTTCCACAACACATAGATATCTTTTCTCGCGGCCACCGCATCAGCATTATAGAATTCTCAACACAAAAACTTTACTGGCGATGCAAAATCGTAGTCACTTTTTATCGTAGTATCAGCCCAAGATAAAAATCGGAGGTTCGATAATTAGAAATTTCAAACGAACGAAGCTTCCAAGGTTCTTTCTTTATTTCACAAGTGTATTGCAGAACGAGCCCAACACATTCTATCCTTCCACATCTGATCACAGTCACCTGAAGTTCACTTCTCCTCACGGTTCGGTATCATTTTTCATTCCGTTGATGTCTAATAGCACTTATAAAATCACACAGGTTCCATAGATTGTACTTGCAATTGACCACGGTCGCCATTTTGGATTTTAACGTTATTGTTAAGTTTTGGATATGGAAGTTCTTTACATTTTCATTTAGGATGTAAGTGGCTTGGTGGTTTAACATCCTCTCCTTTATTCGGTTTTAAAATCTTAAGAGCTAACCTAGCTAACCTGACTTTACTATTCTATGTACATCAAGATGGGAGGAGTCAGTTACAATTCCAAAGTACATAATTATGTACGGGTAGCGTAAAAAAGGGAAAACAAATCGATGAATAAGTATGAGTGCATCGGTTGCTATCGGTGCTTGTTTCTTACGCAAGGCTGTTTATTTGTCGCCTTGGCATAATAATGACCTAGTGAGAATGTTGCTATAACAAGTGGTGTGACCCAGAATGCTTTAACTGGAATGCGTCCATCTGGTTATGCAAGTTGGATTTGAAAACGATCGTTCGAGTAATTTACGATCTGTGGGAAAATATGAGTGTGGCCTCGTTTGAAGTGGCCTGACTAAAGAATATGTTTGATTTGGGTTTTATGACCTGTGACCTGAGAAGGATTCACATTGGTGCATGTAGGGATTGGTTTTTATGACTTGTGGGAATATTTTGTGATGTTATAAAGTAAGTCCGTTACAATTTTTATCAAGATTTTGAACAAAATTACGCCAATAATTTAGTTGCACGTGTAAACATAGCTTCTAATTTACGGTAGATTAAATAATCACGAACTAATCTTGATGATTTAAATTGTTTGAAGTATGCTGATTTAAAATTTAAAAGAGACGAACATTCAGAATCCCACCAAAATGTTGGACGTTTTCTCTTATTATTACAACATGAATTTTGTTTAGTTTGAGATAAATTTTGAAATAAAATATCACAAAACAATTTATAATTATTCAGAGGATCCAATGAATAATCAAAATTTTCTAATGAAGATGAAACTAGAGCAGAAAATTTAGACCAATCAATATGTTTAGTTAAATCGAACATAATATGCTCAACAGAGTGGTTTAAGCTAGATGTATATTGATAATTTAATAATATTGGTAAATGATCACTTCCATGTAAATCTTTTACAGTTTCCCAAGAACAGTTCAAATGGATGATTCGTGAACATAAAGAAATATCGACTGAAGAATTCCTAGCTGGAGTCTAGCAATTCTGGTTGGGGAATAATTATTTAAGATTGATAAATGTAATTCATCAATGATATCCAAAAGAATGATGCCTCTGCCATCCTCCCTGTCACATCCCCAGGAAAAACTATGAGCATTAAAATCACCTAGTATGAAATATGGATCTGAAACAGTAGTAAGAATACTTTTAAATTCCAAAGAAGAGAACCTGTTATTTGGAGGAATATAAATAGAGAATTTTAAATTGTTTATTTTAATTGTTACTCCAACACACTTTATAGAATTGGAGGAAGGAAGCCCAATACAACAATATTCAATATTATGACGAATCCCAATCATAACACCACCAAAAGCTAAATTTCGATCTCTCCTTATAATATTGAAAGAAGGAATACGGAAAATTTTTGAATGATCTAACCAAGTTTCACTAATACAAAAAACATCTATATTATTATTACAAATTAATGATTTCAAGTTATCAATTTTTGGAATAATACTTCTACAATTCCATTGAAGAAATTTCAAACAATTACTATTTTGATGTGATGCCATTATAAATTCGATAATAATTGAACAATGAGAGGAAAACATGAGGATATTTTACTAAAAAGTGATGATATCAAAGGAATGAGATTACTTAATAAATTTTTCCAAAAATCGTTACAACCTAATAGATCAATAATTTTCTCCAAAATGCTCTGAAACAAAGATTTTGATTTATCAGAATCAGAAGGCTTATTTTCAGAATCATTTTTAGGAAAACCTGGTATATCATCAGATGATGAAGGTTTCAGTGGAGGGAATTCTTTAGGATTAAAAATGCTTCAATCAAGAGAGTTGTGATTTGTTTATTTGTTTATTTATTGAACATTTGTTTGTTTATTTGGAGTAGGGAAAAGCCTCCTGGAGCTGAAATTCTTGCAACCTTCCAATCTCGCTCTCCAGGCGGCATAAAACCTCCTCATCTTTTGTATCAACAGATTACACATTTCCAAATGATACATTTCATTGACTAATACTATACAATTAACATTAACAGAACCTCATTTATATCTAAGGACTAGTACTAGAGCTATGACTATCGAGACAGGGAGTTTAGAAATAATTATTTTACAGCACTACGTGACAGGTGAAAATCGAAAACATTGGAGCAACGATTAAATAGACGGCACATGCTAATGAATGGCTGATTATAGCCGTAATTAGTTCTGGCTCGAGGGATTCTTAAAAATGAATAAAATCTAAGAATACGACGATGAATGTCAAAATCCACAAGTTGCAGAAGATCAGAACAATCGATTCTTGATTGAAGCAGATCAGCAATGAAAACTGCCTTAGCAACGTCTCGACGAACAGACAGCAAATCGAGGTCGATAAGTTGACAACGGTCTTGGTAACACGGTAGGTTTAGCGGGTCCCTCCATGGTAGCTTACGAAGAGCAAAGTGAACAAACTTTCGCTGAATAGCTTCAATGCGCTGGACATCGATTTGGTAATGAGATGACCAAACCACTGCTGCATATTCGAGAGTAGAGCGAACCAGAGCACAATAAAGTGCTTTCAAGCAATGTATATCGCTGAAGTTTTTAGTAACTCGAAAAATGAATCCAAGGAGCTTGGAGGCCTTTGAAATGATGTATTCCATATGATCCTTAAAATTTAGTTTGGGATCTAGAATAACTCCTAAGTCCTTTACAGAAGATTCACGCTTAATAATATTTTTCGAAATATTGTCGTATGTAATTGTCGAGCGTTTGCGGGTGAACGAGATAACAGAACACTTTGAAGCATTCAAAACCATCCTATTCACTGTGAATATATCTAACTGTGACTGTAAGAATTCAGTGTCTTCAGCCTTTTTGATTAGATGGTATAACTTAAAGTCATCGGCGAATGATAGTTTCAGACAATTTACTGAAAGGTTCAAATCGTTGAAGTAGAGCAGAAATATGAATGGCCCAAGATGACTGCCTTGAGGAACTCCAGAGCTGACAGCGAAATAAGCAGTGGTGCAGTCTCCAATTTTTACAGCCATTCCGCGACCGGTAAGGTAAGACTGAAGCCAATCCAATAAAGATGGGAAAATGTACTTTTGCATATAAAATATTTAAAATAATCCATAAAGAATTGTAAAACGATCCATAAAAAAGTTGTCCATGTTCCATAAAACAAAACTGAAAATCCATAAAACAGTGTGAATGATCCATAAAAAGGGTGATTTGATCCATAGATTATGTAAAATTGAACCATAAAATGGTCGCAAAAGAGCACTAAAATAGTAATAAAAGAGCAATTAAAATCAACCAATGACCCATAAAAATATTGGAAATGTTCCATAAAATGATACATTTTGCGCCATAAATTAACTGTCATTGATCCATAAAATATTAACAGGGTACATCAAAACACGTCGATATGTTCCATAATATCGACAAAAATGTTCCACGGTATTACAAAATGGAGCAATAATATATCAGAAAAAGTTCCATAAATTTGATGAAAATATTTGCTAAATAATTTTTCTTGGTCCATAGAAGATGTAAAAATGAACATTTGAAATAATTCATATATCGAATGTTAAATTATGGTTCATGCATATTTACAAAACGATCCATAAGAAAAGAAAATGTGAAACGATCCTTTAATATGTGCCTATGCACTAGTAAAAATAAATTTAATGAATTCATGCGAAATTTTATGGTAAACTGAAAAAATAAGTTGTGCTTAATAATTCTCATAACAGTGACAGTGTTTTAACAAGTGAGCTCATACTGGGAGCTAGTGTGATGCGGCTTGGCCGCATATCCGAGTCCAAGGATCCGAAGCGGCGCAAAGCCGCTGAAGATCCGTTGGACGAGGCATTGATTAACCCGTAGCTGGAATTGCAAGCGAACCTGTAATCCTCTCGTTTGCCCGGTTTACTTGAACATAGGGGCTATAGCTAGTTAAAAGCCGACTGAGCGGCAGCGAAGTCGGACAGTGCACTAGAATGCGATGTGGCCACATTAGTCAGTGTTCGTGTATAAAGTGTCCGTTTTCGCTTCAGATAGTTATTCAGATAGTGTTTGCGACTCATGCCAGCCTGTATCAGTGGTCTAATAACTCTCAGCGCTCTAATATCATAAATACCCTGACGTTTAAAGAGTTACAATAATGATTTCAGGTTAGCTAAGGTCAGTTAGATGACTAGTGGGATAAGGAAGGTGAAGTTTAACTATAATGTATGCATTGTTTGTTGTAGTTTGACATTACAACCAAATGTAATAAACTTTATTATTAGTTCAAATAGCAAAAATTTCGCATGAATTCATTAAATTTAATTTTTCTGGTACATAAGCACATATAAATGGATCGTTTTACATTTTCTTTTCCTATGAATCATTTTGTAAATATCCATGAACCATAATTTAACGTTCGATATATGAATCGTTTCTTATGTTCATTTTTACATTTTCTATGGACCAGGAAAAATTATGTAGCAAACATTTTCATGAAATTTATGGAACTTTTTCTAACATTTTATTGCTCCATTTTGTAATACCGTGGAACATTTTTGTCGATATTATGGAACATATCGACGTGTTGTAATGCACATTGTTAATATTCTATGGATCAATGTCAGTTAATTTATGGCGCAAAATGTCTCATTTTATGGAACATTTCCAATATTTTTATGGGGCATTGGTTGATTTTAATTACTCTTTTATTACTGTTTTAGTGCTCTTTTGCGACCATTTTATGGTTCAATTTTACATAATCTTTGGATCAAACCGCCCCTTTTTATGGATCATTCACACTGTTTTATGGATTTTCAGTTTTGTTTTATAGAACATGGACAACTTTTTTATGGATCGTTTTTCAATTTTTTATGGATCATTTTTGTTGTTTTAGCGGCGCAAACTTAGGGCTGCCCACAGAATCCAAATTTACACTTTGGGAGTGTAAATACGAACCCGAAATATTACATTATTTACGTATAAAAAATCTAGGAGCGCAGATCCAGAAAAAGTGACACGAATAGCATTAGATGCAATATATTTAGAACTATAATCTTCAATAATTTTTTTTATATGGACGTGCACTATGAAGTACCTGAACAGAAGAAATAATTCTATTTTTAAATACACCAGATCCATGATTGAGAATATCATGAGATTCAATAAATTCATCAAATATAACTCCATCAATTTTTACAAGATCCGAAGGGATATAAATTCAGTATATATCCGAAAAGAGTTTGGAAGATACTAAGGGTTCGCATCGATGCAATCAGAAAATACAACCCTCAATTCATTTTAAAAAAATTAATCTCTTTAACAGATTTTAATTTCTTATAAATTTCGGATGAAATGAGAAGTACATTGATAGGTTTCTGTTTTTTTTCTGATATAAACATTATAAGGTCCTTTTACAGACGAAGGATATACCCTTATACGATTTTCTAATTTCTTAACAGAATTGTCCAAAAAAAATTTGTGTCGATCAGCTCAAAGTGACCAAAATGTACAAGACTATAGGAAACATAGTATAGAAAACATATAAAAAAATAAATTCGAAAGAAAAATTAAACTATAAAAAAACAAGATACTTATCCGTTGATAGTCCTTTAGAAACCACAATTTGCAACAGTCCACGTAAACCGCTTGTCTCGTCCTATTCAGGATATATTCCTTTCCTACACTCCTCTTCACGGCACTTTCCCGCATTGATCCTGGAAGGATAATCTCGCCTTTCTTGAAATCTTCTGCAGCTTTTTCTAGTAAAATAAAAAAAATGAGATCGCAGCAAAATGTTCAATACAACGACACCTCCTTTCCAAGGCTTGCTGAGCAATGGAAACGGGTGATGATCGATATCAAATCATCCTGTGCGACGGGTCCCACCATTAGCGTGTCGTTCAGGGAAATTCCGCTAGACGTACGACAAGATCCGTCGAAGACAACTCGCAGTTTTGTTATAGTACTGTCTGTTTTCAGTACTGCGTGATGCGGCATCGGATGATCACAGGACTCATCGCTAATCTCCTTCATATGGCCCATCAACAGATACTCGTGGATTAACTCGCGGTACATTGCCTTTAGTACCGGTAGGTACTAGTAGGGTTTGCGTTGAGTCTTCTCTCGAGATTAAGGAATCGTTTGTGTGCGATATTTTTTGATTCTCCCAGTCTTGTGATAGCAAAATCTTTTCTTGGTAGAGTTACGACGAATTTACCTTCAGCGTCGCGCACGGTTGTTCTTTCAAACAGTCCCTCGCAAGGCAGTCTCTTCAACCGAATGGGTACTGTTAACATAACAGATTTTAACCCTTTCATGCCCAACTTTTTACATTTCTTACAAAAGAAATGTATAGGATTCGCTCAAACTTTGAAAACTTTTTCCGAGGCCCGGAGGGCCGAGTCTCATATACCAATCGACTCAGCTCGACAAATTGAGACAATGTCTGTATGTGTGTGTGTATGTGTGTATGTATGTATGTACAAAATGTCATGTAATTATCTCAGCAATGGCTGAACCGATCTTAATGAAATTGGTTTCAAATGAAAGGCCTAACGTTGCCATTTGACACTATTATTTTTGATTTTCGACATGTTGTGTGCTTTCTGAGATATGGCCGATTTTGTCAAAACACAGCAGGTTTTTTGCGAATAACTTTTGAACATTACAATATTGTCCAACAAACTGCACATAAATAGAAAGCTTGTTAAAATACCTTTGTAACAAGCTATAGATTGTCTAAATTCGTGCACGAGCGGCGGTGATATTAAACATTTTGTGTTTTTAGTCCTCGCTTACCAATTTTCACTAATTAAAAATGAGACTGTTTCATACAGAGTATTGCTTTACTGGTATTTTAGGGGCAAAACTAAACCGATTTTGAATATCAGTGTATGAAAACACATCTACGTGATTCAAGGAATTCGATGTTGAAAACATTTTGTGATTTACCTTTATAATAAATTAACTATTTCTCAACAACATATCAGTTGCTTTCGTTTCTCTTAGTCTCAAATTTGCCGAAAATAGCCAACAAAATCGATACAGTAGAACCTTGCGGCAATTAAAACATAGTAACATACAACTAATCAACATATAAGTTCACTTCAAAGACAAAATAATGTGTTGATAATGAAACAGTGAGTTCTAGTATTTATTCCTTGGATTAGGCATTGCGTTCAATCATGAGGTAAATGTTGGATGGTATATCAGTACACAGATCAACAAGTAATTCACCTAGTAGTGAGATAAAAGATTTCTCATATAATTGTACTTGTGGCGTCACCGAAAGCAGCTGTATGTTTGAAGCCCAAAAATCTAGCGAAAATTTAGCTCTTTTCCAAGATTTAGGTTATACTGGTTATGGCGCAAAAATTACTACTCACATTAAATATGACAAGAATGAAAGAAATCAATATATCATAATAATATACCTATAAAAATAATGTCACTGCATTAACCATCATTTGCCATTCCTCACACGTCCCCCCCCCATCTCTCTCTCTCGCTCTCTCTCTCTTTCTCTCTGTCTCTGCAAATTGAACGTTCCAGGTTCCTGATAAATAATTAAGATCCAACAATAAAGTTGAAACACCAGATAATCTTAAAACGACGCAGTCAAATAAAGAAGCATGAAAACAAAAAGAATAAAACCAGAAAAAGCTGGAAGCCTTAGAAAGTCCATTGCATATTTATTAGCCTTTTCTCAGAAGATGGGATTTTCAAAAACATTTTTGATGCAATGGTTCTCAAATTCGTACAATCCGGTTTATTCATTTTCTTAATTCAAAAATGTTTTTAGCTTCAAATATATGACCATTTCATTTTAATTAATTATTTCATTCCGCATCTTTCTATTCGTTTTGTTCATCTTCATTCATTTTACTTATTTTATTCGTTTCATTCTTTGGATTCACTCTGATCAGTTTATTCTTTTTGTGCATTTTACTCATATCATTAATTTAACTTATTTTATTCATAGTTTTCATTGTATGCATTTTATTCATTTTTTCCAGTTTATTCATTTTGTTCAGTTTCTTTATTTTAATAATCTGACTACTTTTTCAGTTTCAATCATTTCATCCAAATAAATTAATTGATTCAATTTATTTCTTTATATTAATTTATAACCTTTTACCATTGTTCAATTTTTCATTTTAATCAATGCTTTTAATTCTGCTAATTTTCTTCTTTTTATTCATTTTATCACTTCAGCTCATTTTGTTATTTGATTCGTTTGTTTTATTTATGCATTTCATTTATTTTTTACTTTATTCATTTTTTTCATCCATTCTTTTTATTCATTTGATCCATTTCATAAATTGGATTCATTGTATTCACTGGATGAATTAAATCAATTTGATTCATTTGATTAATTTGATTCATTTAATTCTTGTGATTCATGTGATTCATGTGATTCATGTGATTCATGTGATTCATGTGATTCATGTGATTCATGTGATTCATTTGATTCATATGATTCATTTAATTCATTTGATTCATTTGAGTCATTTGATTCATTTGATTCATTTGAATTCATTTGATTCATTTGATTCATTTGATTCATTTGATTCATTTGATTCATTTGATTCATTTGATTCATTTGATTCATTTGATTCATTTGATTCATTTGATTCATTTGATTCATTTGATTCATTTGATTCATTTGCTTAATTTGCTTCATTTGATTCATTTGATTCATTTGATTGATTTGATTCATTTGATTCATTTGATTCATTTGATTCATTTGATTCATTTGATTCATTTGATTCATTTGATTCATTTGATTCATTTGATTCATTTGATTCATTTGATTCATTTGATTCATTTGATTCATTTGATTCATTTGATTCATTTGATTCATTTGATTCATTTGATTCATTTGATTCGTGTGATTCATTTGATTTATGTGATTCATATGATTCATTTGATTCATTTGATTCATTTGATTCATTTTATTCATTTGATTCATTTGATTCATTTGATTTTTTTTATTTTTTTTATTCATTTGATTTATTTGATTCATTTGATTCATTTGATTCATTTGATTCATTTGATTCATTTGATTCATTTGATTCATTTGATTCATTTGATTCATTTGATTAATTTGATTAATTTGATTAATTTGATTAATTTGATTAATTTGATTAATTTGATTAATTTGATTAATTTGATTAATTTGATTAATTTGATTAATTTGATTAATTTGATTAATTTGATTCATTTGATTCATTTGATTCAATTGATTCATTTGATTCATTTGATTCATTTGAATCATTTGATTCATTGGATTCATTTTATTCATATCTCTAATTTTATGCATTTCATGTTCAGTTATTCGTTTTGTTTCATTCAATATGTTAGTATGAGTCAATTTATTCTATTAGTTATAAGATTAAGATTTCTAAATATAATCTTAATTTTTATTTAATAACCTAATCTAATTTGATTCGTGTGTATTATTTTGATTTACATTAATTTTTCTACTCATTTTATGAATTTAAAAACCTATTATTTCATTTTTTATTTCGTTCGTTTTACTTTTTTATTTCGTTCGTTTTGTTGATTTCTATAATTTATTCAGTCTATTCGAGATTTTATTCGTGCAAGACTAGAAACTGTTTTCATCCCACCTCTAGTTGGGTGCCTACTTCTCGTGAGTTCTGCAAACTAATCCAATAGTGAAATGTGTAAGAAATGTCTCATCTCACTGCTAGGTGGATTAAATCGGTTTTTCTAGTGCATGTAGTGTTTCAAAACAATGTTTCCTTGAAAATGGCGGGGTTAAGAAACACGAAAAGCTTATTTTCCTAAAGATAGGTGTTTCCATGGCAGTGTTAGAAGCTGGTCAATTTTTACTTTCTAAGGCTAAATGCAATTCTCCTAGAATAATTACAATAGTCCAATTACGTGGAAAACGTAGCCAACGACGGTCTAAATTGATAGGTTTTATCTCTTTTCAATAATATTGCACCTTAACAAAGATATATGAAAAAATAATTTTTCGTCGTCAACGTAAACTGTCCCTGGCAGCACTGCTCCCTCGGAATCCAATCAGACTAATTGCAATAACTTCAGTTCTAGAGCTGATCCTTATAACGTATGCGGAATAAAATTTGGACAAAATTCAAAAGGCATTTTTTTTTTGTAGAAAACCATTTATTAAATGTTCTCACTGTATGAAAACATTTGTCAGCTTATTAACTTAATGTAGAAAAAAAAATTGAGCCCATTCGAGAAGCTTTATGATAGTTTACAGGAACTTTTTGCAAAGGAGTCAAAAAAATTGATGTTGGCATATTCTTAATTTCTTTCTTAATTTTGATTATCACGTTTGTTTGTTTTAGGTCGAAAATTATTGGCATATACTCTCTGCTTCTAATTATTCCAGAAATCCTCATTTGGGCGAAATTTTGGTACATTTGGAGGTTTATCAGCCTTTGGTACAAAAAGTATGTCGTAATCCTCCAATGCGCCAAAACTTTTTTTTGGCATAATAGCTAGGTGCCAGATTGGGCGTTCGCTGCTATTTCGTTCACATGG
The DNA here is from genome assembly GCF_030247195.1 of Topomyia yanbarensis. Taxonomy (NCBI): domain Eukaryota; kingdom Metazoa; phylum Arthropoda; class Insecta; order Diptera; family Culicidae; genus Topomyia; species Topomyia yanbarensis. The sequence goes on from NC_080671.1 coordinate 246,265,811, forward strand.
TATCTCCTAGCGGGTCGAAATTAACACTGGATGTTTAAAATAAGTGTGCCTAGAGTATGACGTTTAGTATGATGCTTTGCAACCGGTTGCATTTTTGTTTTAATGCTGGAAGCGTTGTCCAAATTTCATTCCGCATACGTTAACTGTTGATACTCAAATTAAAGGCAATAGTCACATTAACGAGCCTTACTTTTTTGTGAGCAAATCTCGCATCAATCAAAAGTTATAGCTGTTTAAAAACGTTTTTGTCCACAGACAACAAGGGGATGAATGGGTTAAGCTCCCAGAACCTTGCAATCAACTCTTGCAGATCCGCTGTACAACTGGCGTAGCTCAAAGTTCGAGGAATATTGGGATGCTCCGGAACCTTACCAGATATTACCCAACCGAAAACGGTATTTGGTAGAGTTGGGCCATCCTCGAATATCTTCTTCCTTCCAGCAGTGAGCAGGTCGTAGTAGCACTCTGCTCCGATAATCATATCAATCGATCCTGGTTTTCCGTATGATGGATCTGCTAACACAAGATCTGATGAGAACTGACTGATGTCGACTTGAATAGGCCGAATAGGCAAAGTTCGGGTGGTCTTCGGTAGAACGTGGAACTGCATTGTCTACGCAAATGTTGAGATTGACGGTAGTCGTGGTTGAATATTTGCTTCCACGAACTTGATGCAACACTGCCATTACCAATGCCCTCAACTCTCAAAAATAAAGGGGATTCTCGAAACTTCAATCTTCTCGAAAAGCTAGTAGTCATATAACAGAACTCTAAGTATGAATCTAACAAAGTTCTGGCAAATGAAGTGTTTCCAAACTGATCTTCAACGCGAACAATCGCAGTGGACATAAGAATATGTCGCGGCGATGCTTGCACAGTAGCCTTGAGAGTATTTGTTACGTGTGGGTCTGTGGTTGATTGTGGGTGAGTGTTTTGAGAGTTGGTGCGAATTACGGGATGTGAAGTTGTGGCCTTTACTTGTGTGGGTGATTGAGTGGGTGTGTTTTGTATCTGGCCTTGCGATTTTGGTACGATTTGTTGAGGTTGTGGGTCTGCTATCTGTGGTCTACCTTGTACTTGCGGAGTGGGAAGTTTCACTGAGCGAATGATACTTGCTGTATTCTCGTAGTGCAGGAGGGTGTGATGCTTGCCGCCGCATCGATTGCAGGATCCTCGTGAGCAACAATCAGCAAAGTGAAACGAATCACCGCAAAACACACATCTCTTCGACAATTGAGTTGAAGTATGGGTAACGGACAAACGTGAACGTCTCGATTCATCAACACTAGATTTACTTGGAGCGATTGACTGCAATACCGTGCACTGATCTCGTAGAAATTCCATCAGGTTATCGTATATTGGCACCTCTTTGGAGTTGTGGTGGGTTTCCCATTGACGAATAGTGACCGCATCCAAGCGAGAGCATACCATATGAGCAAGTATTGTCGACCAGTTTTCCGGGTGTTCGCCTATCTTCGCCAGCATTTGTAAGTTTCGATCGAATTCGCTGATCAGAGTATTCAAAGCGTCGCAGCTTTCTCTTCGCATTGGCTAAATCGAAAACAGAGCATCCAAATGCGCCTTCACGATGAGCTTTTTGTTTTTAAACCTCTTCTCCAAAATTCTCCAGGCTACCTCGTAGTTGTCTGCTGAAAGTTCCACGGAGTAAATCTCTAGAAACGCATCGCCAGTTACTGAAGAACGTAAAATATGTAAACTTGTCGACATCATCTAGCTGACGGTTGTTATGAATCAGGATGCGGAACGAATCTCGAAACGTAATCCATTCCTTCACCTTTCCACTGAATGAGGGTAACTTGATATCCGGTAGCTTAACACGAGAAACAGAATGCTGAGGTATAGCATCATCTTCAATGGGACCAACCTGCCTTGATTGCAAAATCGACTTGGCTCGCAAAGCAATGAGAGAAGACTTGATCTCGAAATATTCCTCCTCTACAACACGAATAGCTTCATCAAATTCCTCCTCTCGCTGGATTGCCAGTGCTTCTAAACGTTCGGCTCGTTGCTCTGCCTCAAATCTGGCTTCCTCATCGCGTTCTCCAAAGTTTCGAGTCGAACATCGATTTGCCTTTCATGCACTTCTCGGCGAAATCCTTGTATAAACTTCGCTATCGCCTTGATAGATGACCGCAACTGCCGCTCCTGCTTCTTGAGTTCCTCCATTTCATCCATTTTTGCACTACACTTTTGATCTTCTTATTGGTTTGCCCTACTGCTGATGTCACTTAGAAGCTTTAAAGTTAGTTTTTCAGATTTGAAACTGTTCACTCCCTTTAGTCAAAACTTAACTTATTAGTATCGAAGCAATACTGCAATCTTCACTTCACTTCACGGTTTTATTAGATCTTCTAATCTTCTAATAGTGTTATTAGATGAATTGATCGACACGACGATTTGTAATTTCGCGCTCCCGATTGACAAGTGACCAAAGGAATTGACAGCAGCAGTGGACCCAACAACTAGAAAAAAATACCAACAAGTCAGACAATCCGCCAATCATATAATCACTTTCAAACCCTGGCTCACAAATCCCAAAAGAAAAACACTCGTTTTTTAGATTTCGAGCCTTTATTTGCCAATATTCCACTCACCCAAAAACCAACATGCAATTGGCGCATCATGCATTTAAACGCCACCACAGACATACACTTATCGATTTGATCCTTGATGAAGAACAGCAGCGAAAAAATCCTCAAGCAATAGATGAAACCTACAAGCAGAAAACTTTTCTCCGTAAGCGATCCAAAAACTCTAATGGCGATCCACTGCAACCACGCGGTTGTGACAATTCTTCCCTGTGGCCGGTCAATTGTTCTCCACCTATTATCACTAGCGGTGGCAGACCACGTGAGTTTTTTTTTCATCACTAACGGCTGTCTCTCCGTTCCCACAAATTCAATACGCGAATCTTCTTCAAATCGAGCAATTTTGCGGTTTTATCCGGCTCGAAGGACCAATGTTCTCGATCGGATTTAGAACACGTATTTTATGATCAGTAGCGGAGGTCACTGACCTCGTTCCACAGTCCGTTGGCCTGCCAGTTTGATAGAGATGGCCGACGGGCCAAGCACAATAGCCCCTTTGGGCGCACACGCACTCGCGACGCGAATGATCAGTGACTTTCGGAATTGTCCCGTAGTGAAATATCACAAGTGGCTGCACTGTTGAAACACACTTTATTTTAGAAAGAAAAACTTCACTATCTATTTGAACTTTAATTGCTCTGTTATCTAGCGCGGGTTAGATATACAGATACGAAGTGATGGATGGCCTGAACTTAACTGCCACTGACCTAGCAGACTGGTCGCTGCTGTGGTGCAGTGGTGAATATAGGACACGATCATGCACGATCGATTGCTACCTGCTATCACTATCTTTCTGCTGGTGATAAGGGAAATAGATTGATAAGAGCAGATCTACGGGAGAGAGAGATAATAATGTTGAACTTAACTCTGTTGCCAATTTAATGGTTAAGTTCATTCCAAAACACCCTGTTATTTATGAACAACCACGTTTTCAAACAGCTATAACTTTGGGGTTAGACAAGATTTCCTGACAAAAAAAAATAAAACTAATAATTATTACTATAAACATTTATTTGAGCGCTAATAGTTACAAGAAATATCCGTAGAACTGAAGTTATTGCAATTGTTCTGAATAGATTTCACTGGAGCAGTGTTGCCAGAGACATTTTCAATTATCAATGAAAAATTATGTTTTGATATATCTTCGTTGTCTTCAAATATTGTTGAAAACTGAAAAATTTTATCATTGTAGACTGCTTTAACACTTTTGAGAAAAAAGATTTTGGAACTATATATGTGCTAGAAAAATATTAGGCATGTAAGGGTTAATTTTGTCCATATTAATCATAATATTTATCTTATTAATTCAATAATGTTTTTTGGTTTTATTCATACTATTTATTTCATTTATTTTAATCATTTGATTAAATTATTGATTTTTCCCAGTTCATATATTTTATTCAGTTTCTTCATTTTATTGATTCGGCTTAGTCAGTTCATTTTATTATTGGATGACAGTTAGCTAGCTTGAAATAATTTAATTTACTCTCTTAATTTCATAACTTTTTTAATATTGTCTAATTTTCATTTGAGCTAATTTGATTTGTTTTATAATTTTAATTTATAGTAACCATTCTATCCATTTTATGAACTATATTTTTATTTTTTGCTTCGTAGATATTTTAAATTTTTTATTTATTTTATTATTATTCTTTAAGTTATTCAGTTTATTCGAAGTGTTATTCGTGCAGGACTCGAAACTGTACTTATCTCACATCTAGTTGCTTGCCAACTTGGCGTATGTTCGGCAAACTAATGAATAATACAACTGTGATATATGTCGTAACCGAACGTGTACCGAGAAACAAGTGCTTTTTGTTCTCTCCGGTGTGGTTTAGTTTTTTCGGTAGTACGAAGGTGCTTGCTGTGGCAGGGGCTGCAGTAAAGCATTACTAATAAAAAGTCCCGCGAGTGATAATTATTACCTGCGATATCGGTGAAGGTAGTGCAGTGAAGTGCGTTACTAAACAGATTTCTTGCCTGAAAGACGGCTTTGTTTAGACGATCTATATCAGCTCTCTACTGTGTGAAGGTCACGCGGGTGACGGATAAAACAAACGAAGGATCAATTCACCTACCAGCTCGTCAGGAACAAACTGGTGAAGTGTTTCGTTTTTTACTTTTCTTATCGATTTTTTATTATTGTTTTTGATTTTTTATTTTGATTTAAATTAAATAGTGCGGTCGAGCGTGTTGCTCCCGCAACAAAATGGAACAAACAGAAGGATCACCATCCGAAGACGAATATTATGGGGAAGAAGAACGTATATCTGATACTGAGACAGCTAATGTTATGGTCGAAAAACTTCCCCCACTTTCCCCAATGTCTCACAGCCCCCCCGAGTCAAGGTTTACCAGGATGGATCCGCTGGTCCTTGGGTGGTATACTTTCGGCCCAAAAATAAACCGTTAAACAGCATAACTGTTGCACGGGAGCTGACAAAACGTTACTCGGCCGTAACCGAGATTAAAAAGGTTCAGTCAGATAAACTGCGCGTAGTCGTTACTGACTTGAAACAGGCCAATGATATCGTTAGCAATAGCCTCTTTACGTTGGAGTATCGCGTCTACATCCTTTCTCGTGATGTGGAGATCGACGGTGTGGTAAGTGATGCGGGTCTAACTGTCGATGATCTGATGAATGATGGGGCTGGCCGCTTTAAGGACCCTAACCTTCAATCAGTTAAGATTTTGGAGTGCAAGCAATTGCACTCAAAGTCCATCGAAGATGGGAATTACTATCCATCAGACTCGTTTCGCGTAACCTTCGCCGGATCTGCACTTCCGAGCTACGTTGAAGTGGGAGGAGCTCGTCTACCTGTACGCCTGTTTGTACCGCGGGTCATGAATTGTTCCAATTGCAAGCAGCTAGGTCACACGACCACCTACTGTAGCAACAAGCAACGGTGCGGTAAATGTGGGGAACGCCATGCGGGTGATACTTGCAGTAGGTCCGCTGAGAAGTGTGTTTACTGTGGGGTGAATCCGCATGCACTTTTGACATGCCCAACGTACAAACTGCGCGCGGATAAACTGAAGCGATCCGCCAAAGATCGCTCCAGACGCTCTTACGCAAAAATGCTTAAAAGAGCTGTTCCACTTATCTCCGAAAACCCATTCGCTCTCTTGCCAACTGACGATAACGCCTCTAACGACCCTTGCGAGGGGCATTCTTTGGCTCTGCTTGGAAACTCTAGGAAAAGACCTAACCAAAACTCACCTGAACTTCCTCGTAAGGGTCCTAGGTTGTCCCAAACAAGGGTACAAAATAAAAATAATTCATCAACTGGAAGTGCTGGTACAAATCCGAAGATAATACCTCCTGGTTTTGGGAAATTGAGATACAACCAGGAGTTCCCAGCACTCCCCGGGGCACCAAAAATCCCAAGTGCTCCAATTTTACAGTCAGAAACTCAACCTAAAACGGGATTCCTTAAATTTTCTGACATTGTGGACTGGATATTCACAGCTTTCAACATTACCGATCCTCTGAAAAGCTTGCTGGTTGCTATTCTACCAACAGTAAGAACATTTTTAAAACAGTTGACTGAACAATGGCCCCTCCTTACAGCGCTCGTATCCTTCGATGGCTAACTTATTAGACGGAATCAGGGATCTGATCACTGTTTTACAGTGGAACTGCAGAAGTATTATCCCCAAAATTGATTCATTAAAACACTTGCTAAATTACAATCATTGTGATGCATTTTCCCTATGTGAAACATGGCTAACTTCTAATATAAACCTCAACTTCCACGATTTTAACATTATCCGCTTGGATCGAGAAGACTCATATGGAGGGGTACTTTTAGGGATCAAAAAGTGCTACTCCTTCAATCGAATCAACCTCTCTTCGACGCCAGGCATTGAAGTTGTCGCTTGTCAAACAACAATCAAAGGCAAAGATCTTTGCATTGCTTCTATTTACATTCCTCCTAGGGCCATGATGGGATATCGAAGATTCTCCAACGTGATTGAACACCTTTCCTCGCCCCGCCTGCTTCTTGGAGACTTTAACTCTCACGGTACGGGGTGGGGCTGTCTATACGACGATAATCGATCTTCGACAATTCAAGACCTTTGTGACAACTTCAATATGACAATTCTGAACACAGGGGAAATGACACGGATTCCTAGACCACCTGCGCAAGCAAGTGCACTGGACATATCTTTATGCTCGACATCACTACGGTTAGATTGCAAGTGGATGGTAATATCTAATCCCCACGGTAGTGACCACTTACCAATTGTAATTGCAATCACCACTGGTTCAAGACCATCGGCATCGGCACCAATCAATGTTCCCTATGACCTCACACGAAACATTGATTGGAAGAGCTACGCTGCTGAGATATCCAAAACTATCGATTCAACACAGGTACTTCCCTCGGAGGAAGAATATAAGTTTTTGTCCAACTCGATTCTCGATATCGCGATTCAAACTCAGACGAAACGAGTACCCGACGTGAACACCCAAAAACGTTCTCCCAACCCGTGGTGGGACAAAGAGTGCTCAGACGTGTTCGCGGAGAAAGCTGCCGCGTATAAAACCTTCCGGAACGACGGGTTAGTTGCTAGTTACCGAGTGTACGCGATATTAGAAAAGCGAATGAAAAATTTAATGAAAGCGAAGAAACGCAGTTACTGGCGCCGGTTTGTCGACGGGTTAACAAGAGAAACATCGATGAGCACTCTTTGGGGCACGGCCCGACGTATGCGAAACCGAAACAGTACTAACGAGAGCGTGGAATATTCAAACCGTTGGATATTCGATTTCGCCAAGAAGGTTTGTCCGGACTCCGCCCCGGCACAGAAAATCTACCGCGCCGCGTCGCCTTACAATACCGCGAACGAAACACCGTTTACGATGATGGAGTTCTCACTTGCTCTCTTATCATGTAACAATAAAGCCCCGGGGCCAGATAGAATCAAATTCAACTTGTTGAAGAATCTGCCAGACTGCCAAAAGACGCTTGTTGAATTTATTTAATAGGTTTCTTGAGGGTAACATTGTCCCACATGACTGGAGGCAGGTGAGGGTCATCGCCATCCAAAAACCAGGAAAACCAGCATCCAACCACAATTCGTATCGTCCGATTGCAATGCTGTCCTGTATCCGGAAGTTATTCGAAAAAATGATCTTGTTTCGCCTCGATAATTGGGTCGAAACAAATGGATTACTGTCAGATACACAATTTGGCTTCCGCAAAGGCAAAGGGACGAACGATTGCCTTGCGTTGCTCTCAACAGAAATTCAAATGGCATATGCTAACAAAGAGCAGATGGCATCAGTATTCTTGGATATTAAGGGGGCTTTCGATTCAGTTTCGATCAACATTCTTTATGAGAAGTTGCACCAGCATGGTCTTTCGCCAATTTTAAATAACTTTTTGCTAAACCTGTTGTCTGAAAAACAAATGCATTTCTCGCATGGCGATTTATCGACATCACGATTTAGCTACATGGGCCTTCCCCAGGGCTCATGTCTAAGCCCTCTCCTCTACAATTTTTACGTGAATGACATTGACGAATGCCTTGTCAATTCCTGCACGCTAAGGCAGCTTGCAGATGACGGTGTGGTCTCTATTACAGGTCCTAAAGCCGTCGACTTGCAAGGACCACTGCAAGATACCTTGGACAATTTGTCTGCTTGGGCTCTCTAGCTGGGTATCGAGTTCTCCACGGAGAAAACTGAGCTAGTCGTATCTTCTAGAAAGCGCGAACCAGCGCAACTACAGCTACAATTAATGGATCAAACTATTGCTCAGGCTTCAACATTCAAATATCTCGGGGTATGGTTCGACTCTAAATGTACCTGGGGATGTCACATTAGGTATCTGAAACAGAAGTGCCAACAAAGGATCAAATTTTTCCGTACAATAACTGGAACATGGTGGGGTGCCCATCCAGGAGACCTAATCAGGCTGTACCAAACAACGATATTATCAGTGTTGGAGTACGGATGTTTCTGCTTTCGCTCCGCTGCGAACATACACTTCACCAAACTGGAGCGAATCCAGTATCGTTGCTTGCGTATTGCCTTGGGTTGCATGCACTCGACCCATACGATGAGCCTCGAAGCGCTGGCGGGCGTCCTTCCGCTGAAAAATCGATTCTGGGGCCTCTCATATCGATTGCTCATTCGATGCGATATTATGAACCCATTGGTGAATGCAAATTGCGAAAGGCTTGTCGAGCTTAATTCTCAGACCCGATTCATGTCCTTGTACTTCGATTACATGGCACAGAACATCAATTCATCTACGTATAACGTCAACCGTGCTCATCTCTTAGATACTTCTGATCCAACTGTATTTTTCGATACATCCATGAAGGAAGAGATTTGTGGAACTCCGGATCATATTCGCCCACAAGTGGTCCCAAATATTTTCTATAACAAATACCATCAAAACGACTGCGCCAAAATGTTCTACACTGACGGATCAATTCTCGACGGGTCCACAGGCTTCGGTATCTTCAACGAAAATCTTGCTGCCTCATTCAAACTCAATGATCCTGCTTCAATTTACGTCGCAGAATTAGCTGCCATTCAGTATACTCTCGGGATCATTGACACCCTGCCCTCAGACCATTACTTCATCGTTTCGGATAGTCTCAGCTCCATTGAGGCCATCCGTGCGGCGAAGCCTGGAAAGCACTCACCGTATTTCCTGGGGAAAATACGGGAATATCTGAGTGCTTTATCTGAAAAATCTTACCAGATTACCTTGGTTTGGGTCCCGTCACATTGTTCTATTGCGGGCAATGAGAAGGCGGACTCTTTAGCCAAGGTGGGCGCATTAGAAGGCGACACTTACGAAAGATCAATTTGCTTCAACGAATTTTTCAGTATCTCTCGTCAGAGGACGCTCGATAGTTGGCAAACCTCATGGAGGAATGGGCATCTGGGACGGTGGCTACATTCCATTATCCCGAAGGTATCAACGAATGCTTGGTTTAAGGGGTTGGATGTGAACCGGGACTTTATTCGTACGATGTCAAGGATCATGTCCAACCTATCACGACATCAAGCATGTTGTTTGGCTGTGCGCAGAGTACTGTGTTGCAAGGTCCCAACTAATAGATTCCCTTCAGCCCCGAGGTAGATCACCCTATGTGCCAGTCCGGGACGTCCTGGCAAGCCGTGACCACCCCTATATTTTTCTTATCTATATCTTTTTGAAAACTATTGATGTGAAAGTTTAATACATTTTTCCCTCTCTTATTCACAGTAGAATCTCACCAACCTATCCCTGTATCTACAATATGGCATTGCTCCACGAGTCTTCGGTGCATACCCTTCTTTATAACCGTCTATCCAGAACGTCATGACATACCTCACATGCAGATGATATAGAGTGCCAATAATTATCCGAAATATCGACCCTCCCCTCGCCCCTGCGATTACAGACTGGAAACTACAACACTACAACAAAGTGTGCGTATCCGCCACCATGATCAATCAGCAAACGACGATGTCAATTACACAATATGTATCCCACTTCCTACCTTTTTCCTTTACTTACATAAGAGGGGAGCAAGCCGCCCCTAAATACGGTTTTCCTTTCCCCCACTAGCATGTGACATGTAATTAAAAAAAATGAATTATCGGCCTCGTTAAGCTACAGCATTTGGGCCTAAATAAACGTATTTAAGATAAAAAAAACTGTGATATGTGTAAGAAATGTCTCATCTTATTGATAGGTGAGTTAAAATTGGTTTTTAAATATTCATTTTGCATCTTTAGCGTACCAAACCTGTATTGTTTCCTGCTTTTTCTGGTAATACACGATCCACTAATTTTTTTTTTCATTTTAGTTGTCGAAGATATTCATAAAAAAAGAGAGCCACTACCTGCAATTGAAGCGGTTTATTTGATTACTCCGTCAGAAGATTCTATACGACTACTAATGAGAGACTTTGAAAACCCCGCAAAACCCACATACAAAGCCGCCCACGTATTTTTTACAGAAGGTATGATGATTAATAGTATAATTATGTTATAAGCCCACACATAAAATCGTTCGTTGATAACAGCCTTTTTGTGGGATTCAATTAAGCCAGTTGTAAAAATTTGTTAAAATATTGTAATGTTCCGTTTTCGCCTATAACTAGAAGTATAATGGATTCGTTTTCAGAGTATTCAATGATGTCTGCGTTGTGTTGATTGAAATCGATGTAAATATTTAATTTTTATTTCAGGTTCTATATTTGATATGATCATTTCTCTCTGTGATTAACTTAACGGCAATGCAAGTTTCATTTCTGCATCCAACAAGCTTAGATGCAGTAATTAGAATTCTCGCTCTACTCTACTCTGTCCGACAATTCCCCGGCAGTGGAATTCACCTCACTACCGATGCTTGCTTTTGAGCTGTTTAGCTTCCAGCTTTGCACTTAAATTTGTGTGAAATACTTTGCTTTTCGTGAAGAGTTTATGGGCGCTAATGGCCAATCGAAATATCATCCGAATAAGTATAGTGTGTTGTCAAACAAAATATTATTGTTCTGTGATTTCCAGATTCCATTTGGCCGCAACGGCCGGCTGTATTGGTTTGCCCGTTGTGAGGTGATTCATTTGTCATTCCATCATTCATTTGCAGTTTAGTTTGTCTATAATAAGCGACCTGTGCACAAAATGTACGGCAAAGCGAGTATCGCAGAGGTGTGTCTATTCTGCGGCGATGCATATCATCAAAACCTGTTTTAATCCACCTAGTGGTGCAATTGTGCCTTTTTCTTTCGTCCAAACAACGATTCCATGGCCGGTTATATTCAACATAATGGTGGAAATATCTATCACATATTTAGTACGATTTGCACATACATGCAATGGATCGACAGCCACGATCTTGAGATGCTATGTATCGACACTGAAACACTTGAAACCAGCGGCGGATCCAGGAGGAGAGCCCGAAGGGTCCGGACACTGTCGAAAATTTTCAACTTGATAATAAATTTTAAATTAGTTTCAATTTTAAAGTTGTTTCAAACTCAAAATAATTTCGAGCCAATTTTTTTTTACTGTTTTATTGAATGCAATTATTGCGTATTACGTAATGTGTTCATTTTTTAAATCGAAATATCAGACCCACAAGAAAAAAAATTGTGGATCCGCTCCTGCTTGAAGCAAAAATATATAACATTATAGCCGTAAGCACAAAGCCGTACTAACTGTTTTTAAACCGGACTAACTTTTAAACCGGTCTAAAATATTTTTTAAGCTTTAATCAAACGATGCTGTCATTTATATGGCTGCTTTCTGATCTGCTTTACACGTCAATGTTAAAAAACAACAAATTCAAGTTAAAGAAAATGAGTAAATTCATTCCGATATTTTCTAGCAGTAAAATAGCTTTTCTTCGTCAAATATCTCGTTCCATAGGGTTTGAGAACAATTTTGTCCACGTGTTGCCGATATGTTTCTGAACATAGAACTTTAACGCGTTGGATAGTTGAAATTTGGCCGATGATGTGCAGTACTTTGTAGTGACATAATATGCACAAAAGAAAATAAATTGATATACATATGCATGTTTTTATTCAGTTTGAATAGGCGCTCGTCGAGTTAGAGGTGGCTAAACCATCGGTTGTAATTGGTGCCATGATAGTTATTTCTCGACAAAAATATGATTACTGGTTAAAGCCCAACTGTCAAAATTCTCTTTGAAAGAAAATTCCGGACAAACCGTCGCTGGATAAACACAGTTCATAGCAGTTAATGGAAGAGAAATTTTTTCTCTTTTGTTTACTGCCAACATCTGTGATTGGCGAGTAACGGTTTGTCCGGAATTCCCTTTCAAAGCGAATTTTGACAGTTGGCTTTTAAGCCGGAATTATATGTTTGTCGAGATTTCATACTTTGATTAAAAAAATGGTAAAAATATTTCAATTTGAATTTAAAATGAACTGTGAGTGCTATTCTAATTGAACATGATACCTATCGACGTGGGGGAGAACATTTATTTTCGTTTCAAGTGAATTTTCACAAGTTTGGAATAAAGATCAATTATCAATGAAGGTCTGCGAATTAAAATTATATACGTTTTTCAGCGAGGTTTAAATAAAAAGTAAACAAAGATCAAACAGAAAATTAAACTTTGACAGAATGATCATTTATATTCACGAGTGTTATATTTAATTTTTTTTTGCACTGTGGCAGACAATATAGATATATTTCTATAATGCATCAATGCAAATTGGAACGATTTATGCCAAAAATCGAAATAAATATATTGATAAATATAATATATTTATATATAATATATATAATATATTCACAATAAATTTCAAAACATTTTGTATTCAGAAGTTTTATGTGATTTTATTCTTATTGGAACATTGCACATATTTGAAATCAATTATTTACTCTTAGCTTAGGGTATTTGTGGAGCTAATTTCTAAGCTGTTAACATTCTGATTCAGTGTAAGTAAATTCATAAAATATTGCATTTTACGATCTATATCCAATTGTCATTTGTTTGGATCTATCCCCTAAACACAATAATTTTCTTCCGTTATTTACTTTCTTTGATGAGTGATACAATAGATATATGAGCAATCAATCGTGAAAATATGTTATCGATTTATATTAACGAATTAAATGGTCCCGCTTATTCTCTTAGCGATAAGCAAAAAGAAAAGAATAAAAACAATTCTTATTGTAGTTCTGTTTCTAATTCACAAAAACAACTTTGATCTGAATTGATTGAATAGATCTAAATTTATCCAAACGTGCTCTACTGTAACCCTTTGATGTGCAATTGGAATCAAGCGTGTAGAGAGAAGGAAAGAACGAGGAAATAAAAAATGCGGGCGGATAAACACGGTAAAAAAACGTTACCCATTTTATGTATTCAAATTGCCCATTTTCGGAAGTTATTCGAGCTGTCAAAAAATGGGTATTTTATTGCTTATAACAATTGGTGCTTTTTATTCATTTCACAACTACTCGACGAGATAATGTCAATGGATATACTGATGTTAAAAATGAGCGAAAAGTCATTAAGAATTATTTTAAGCGAGTTAACCTGAAAACTGAGGTTCGTAGCGGAAGCTGCAAATTACCGGTCTGCATCTGAGTACGTGGCGGAAACGGAACATTTCGGCAATGCTCATAAAAAAACGGCTGTTTAAACTACTGAGAATGTTGCAAATATGCGTTTGGCATTTTTAGAGCAGCCAAAAGATCCAGCCATTAAAAATATATCCAGTTGGCGGTTTTATTTTGTTAAGTAGTTAAGGAGACAATAATGTGAAATGAATGTTATTTTATGTTTTTTTAAATTCAGAAATAATTCTATTGACAGTATTTTTCATTCTGGCGCGATTTTCATGAATATAGAAAACTACGCATTTTCAATAAAAGTGGAATAACCCAGTGGGTAAAGAGTTCGTATCCATAAATGAATACAGCTCTTGTACGTCAACCTGGGTATGTTTTACCCTTTATTTTTCGCAGAACTGTTACAACAAAACGCGTGAAAAATAGCTATATTTTTTCACGCGTTTTGTTGTAACAGTTCTGCGAAAAATAAAGAGTAAAACATACCCAGGTTGACGTACAAGAGCTGTATTCATTTATGGATACGAACTCTTTACCCACTGGGTTATTCCACTTTTATTGAAAATGCGTAGTTTTCTACGCATTAATTGGTATTTTATTTTATTAGTGTAGTTCGACAGTGCTTGTCTTTCCTACCTGATAAACTGGCTTATTTATTGCCATCTTTATTGCGAGCAAAGAGAACAATATTTATCCAGAAGGAAGCCGAAAAGAGGATTGAAAATAACGAAATGTATGCAAGAGAAGCATGACAAATTTTTGCATATTTTTGCCTTCTTCCGGTAACATGATGCTGCCATTTACATTGCTGCGCTCTGATCAGCAACACACGGCTATGTTAAAAAACTGTACAATAAAGTTAATTTAAAATTCACTATTTATGCCATTTAATAGTCTGATTATTTCGAAAATTTTTTTATTGCTCAATAAAATGGTGAATCGACATCTTGTTGAATGGGATTTATAACATAAGTATTGCATCAAATAAAATAATTTTTTCGAGCAATTTCATCACAAGATGGCGGCTCTGCAGCATTTTCACCTCATGCGCGTTTTTTTGGAAGGGATCCACGGTCGGAAATCTATCTCCCGTGATTTTTGACCTAGCGCCAAATACTAAAGTTTTTCTGATTCCTTATGTCAATAGCGATGTACGTAGGATTTTTTCGATATTTTGATTTTAAGCGAAATGGCGCAGTTTTGAGTGAAAAAAACGTAGAGAATGTCATAAAAATCTACACAAAATCGTTAATCAATACAAAGGTAAGCAATAAAAAATTTAATCCTGCGTACGTGACTAGAAAAATCAATTTTGAATATACTGTGAAAATTTCAAAGCGACCAAAAATCATTTGCTCGAGTTACATTTCCGGCCAGTGGCTTCGAGAAAAACGCGGTTAAAGATTGCAGTACACATGGGTTATACATAAGAAGCGTTGCGGCAAAATTGAAAATAATATTTTTGAATTGTTTTCGTTCTTCATGTTTTGGGATATCATTTTTTACATCCTAAAGCACATTTTAGATTAATAAATAAAAAATCATTTTTTTTTTAAATTCTACAGTGGAGTAACCGCTTAAACAATTTATTATTAACACTCGGAATACCAAGGGGGTAAAAAAAATGGGAACGCTTACTTTGATCGGTCGTATCTCAGCCGTTACTTAATCGATTTCAAATCTGTCTTCACCAATAGAAAGGTATATCTTTTGTGAACACGTCGAATTAAAAAAATAGAGGAATAGAGTTGTCTACAGTAAGTTACAGTAAAAAGAGAATAACAAAGTCAGTGAGAAAAAAATGGGAACGCTTCTTTGACTTGCCATATCTTAGCTGTTTGCTCACCAATTTTAATTCTTTCTTCACCATTGGATAGGTAAATCTTTTATAAAAACAGTGAACAAAGAATGATGGAAAGCAAATTTGTATATCTGAAGTAATTGTAAAAAAAGTAATTGAGAGTCAGTGCAGACGAAATGAGTTTTTCTGTTCAAACAATCGTATCACGACCATTTGTCAGCCAATTTCAATTTTCCTTACACCAATGCAATCCTTAGAGCTTCTAGACTTTCAATATATGCAATAAATAGTAGATTTTCAAAAATTACTACACTTTTTCGAGTTTTTAGGAGATAAGATTTTTACAATGTACGTGGCATACGGCATTGAAATTCTTTGCGACTTGTTAGTTTTACAGTTTGAAAATTACCTGTTTACTCAATAGTTTTACATATTATACATGGATATTATTATATCAAAATGTTTGCACAAACGTGGAGAAACACAATATTGTATGTAAGTTACTTAATAATAGAGTGTGTTAGGACGATTCAGTAAATACGAAGAAGTTCAGAATTTTAAAATATTCGTCATATAACTTCAAATTTGAAGCGATGACCTATACATTTTAATACACCAATCGATTGTAATTGATGGCGGCTACAATTTCTGAAAAAAGACATTTTTATATTTTCTCAAAAAATAGCCAAAAGTACGTAGAAGTACAGAAATTTCATTTAGTTCGCAAATAACGTCGAATTCAAAGCGATGGCCTATACCTTTTTATATACCAATCGATTATAATTGATTTTGGTTACAATTTCTGGAAGAACAATTTTTATATTTTCTCAAAAATAGACAAAAGTACGTAGAACTACAGTAATTTCATTTAGTTGACAAATAACTTCAAGTATTCAAATCTATCACCTATGCAATTTATACACCAATCGTTTGTAATTGATTTTGGCTACAATTTCTGAAAGAACAAATTTTTATATTTTCTCAAAAAAATAGCCAAAAATACGTACAAGTACAGAAATTTCATTTAGTGGGTAAATAACGTCGAATTCTAAGGGATGATTTATACTTTTTTATACACCAATCGATTGTAATTGATGGCGGCTACAATTTTTGAAAGAACACATCTTTATATTTTCTCAAAAAATAGACAAAATACGTAGAAGTACGGAAATTTGATGTAGTTGGCAAATAAGGTCAAATTCAAAATGATGGCCTACACTTTTATATATACCAATCGATTGTAATTGATTTCAGCTACAATTGTTGCAAGATAAACTTTTCATATTTTCCCAAAAAACGACAAAAATACGTAGAAGTACAGAAATTTCGTCTGATTGGCACATAACTGCGAATTTCCGTACTTCTACGTATTTTTGGCTAATTTTTGAGAAAATATAAACAATTGTTCTTTCAGAAATTGTAGCCGCCATCAATTACAATAGATTGGTGTATAAATAGTGTAGGTCATCCCTTTCAATTTGCAGTTATTTGCCAATCAAACGAAATTTCTGTACTTCTACGTATTTTTGTCGTTTTTTTTAAAGAAAATATAAAAAGTTTATCTTGCAACAATTGTAGCCGAAATCAATTACAATCGATTGGTGTATAAAAAAGTATAAATCATCCCTTAGAATTCGACGTTATTTACCTACTAAATGAAATTTCTGTACTTGTACGTATTTTTGGCTATTTTTTTGAGAAAATATAAAAATTTGTTCCTTCAGAAATTGTAGCCAAAATCAATTATAATCGATTGGTATATAAAAAGGTATAGGCCATCGCTTTGAATTCGACGTTATTTGCGAACTAAATGAAATTTCTGTACTTCTACGTACTTTTGGCTATTTTTTGAGAAAATATAAAAATGTCTTTTTTCAGAAATTGTAGCCGCCATCAATTACAATCGATTGGTGTATTAAAATGTATAGGTCATCGCTTCAAATTTGAAGTTATATGGCGAATATTTTAAAATTCTGAACTTCTTCGTATTTACTGAATCGTCCTAACACACTCTATTATTAAGTAACTTACATACAATATTGTGTTTCTCCACGTTTGTGCAAACATTTTGATATAATAATATCCATGTATAATATGTAGAACTATTGAATAAACAGGTAATTTTCAAACCGTAAAACTAACAAGTCGCAAAGAATTTCAATGCCGTATGCTACGTACATTGTAAAAATCTTATCTCCTAAAAACTCGAAAAAGTATAGTAATTTTTGAAAATCTACTATTTATTGCATATATTAAAAGTCTAGAAGCTCTAAGGATTGCATTGGTGTAAGGAAAATTGAAATTGGCTGACAAATGGTCGTGATACGATTGTTTGAACAGAAAAACTCATTTCGTCTGCGCTGACTCTCAATTACTTTTTTACAATTACTTTAGATATACAAATTTGCTTTCCATCATTCTTTGTTCACTGTTTTTATAAAAGATTTACCTATCCAATGGTGAAGAAAGAATTAAAATTGGCGAGCAAACAGCTAAGATATGGCAAGTCAAAGAAGCGTTCCCATTTTTTTCTCACTGACTTTGTTATACACTTTTTACTGTAACTTACGGTAGACAACTCTATTCTTCTATTTTTTATTTGACGTATTCACAAAAGACATATCTTTCTATTGGTGAAGACAGATTTGAAATCGATTATGTAACGGCTGAGATATGACCGGTTAAAGTAAGCGTTCCCATTTTTTTAGACCCCCTTGGTAGTCCGCGTAACTTTTTACCCCCTTGGTATTCCGAATGTTAAAGATCCATAATTGACTAAAACGTTATTTTGCTAATAATGGTGCATACTATCGAGAACGTTATAGAGTTGTATTGTTAGGCGCTAGCCACTCCAAGGGATTGAAGAGCTTCTCTAACATTACACTTAGTAGTTTGTCAGTTCAGCCAAATCTGACTGTTCCAAATTAAATCAAATGCTTATAGAAAAAGAGTGGAAGCTTACATCTTTTGAAAAGTTTGTATCAGTTGCTGTTCTGCAACACATTAAAAATGCCATCAAAATTATTTATTTGCTTCAGATAATTATGTCGTCCATGGAATGGAAATCGGAAATTTTAGCCTGGTGGGGCTTATTATACCATCCTACCTAACTAGTCTACTAACCATGCATATAGAATTTGGCGGACCTACTTTGCTGAAAATGAAGTAATTCAAATTATCAGCACGATTATCCAATCATGCCTGAAATACCAAAAGTCCAGTAATTTTAATTAATAAAAATTATAATTAGTTACTTCCTATAGTCTGCCATCTGTCTGATAATGAATTGACAATTATAAATTTACAAATTGAAGCTGATACTGGATGCAGACAAAATTTCTTGGACCAATCGTTCTGAATTTTGCACAATTCTTCTTCTTCACATCATTGCCCAGGCAACTACAAGAGCTTTTTGCAAACTGCTAAATATTATTATTTTACAATAACATGTTAATCGTTGTTTTAGCAATAATCGGACTTTGATTTCAAAGTACTACGAAAAAATCGAAGATCAACCAAAAAATAAAAGCTCCCTTAATTACTTGTGAAATGCTGTGAAAAACAACTGTGCAAATGTCTCAACGTTTGTCCAGTAGATTTTGAGTTATGGTGTATACCGCAAAACAAGATTTCGATGTGGCGCCTGACTGAAAAGACAAAGAATCTTTGCATCGAAAAAAAAAATTAAATTATCCATTTTTTTGCCGATAATACCTTACACAACCCCCCTTAAGTTCCGACACGATTTAAGAGATTTTTCCGTATTCAACTTTTTGCGTCATTTTGCCAAGTCATCTGTCTAGTCTCAGCTTTCACAGCTCTTTCATACCTGGTGCATATCTGTTCTATCATAAAGAATTAAACGAAAATTTGTACTATAGCGGAAATGCAAATCGTACAAGATATGCTAGAAAATTATAAATTACGAAACAATACAAGCAAGCTCCGATAACATTTAAATAACGATCAAAATGAGAATATTTGTTACAGTTTGTTTGCCATCATATTTAAAAGTGTTACTTAGGCTATATGGCATGGCTTCATTTACAATTTTTTATTCAATCTTAGTTTTGAACTCTTTCAAAAGCAGTAAAAATATAAATAAACTTCCACTTGCTTATGGTGTTCTTTGAGAGAAGATACAACTAGAAAAGGGAACAAATTGTGATTATATATTCTTTTCCTCATGAAAAAATAACTAAAAAATTGTGAGCAAATTAAACTTCACTCATTTTGATAGCCATAGGTAAACTAACGAACGAAAACAATTTTCATATCTGAATCCAATTATAAAATTTCGTTCGACAGTTTGTTTCAATATGATTCGACTTCTGCTAACCTGCAATATAACTCTTCGATGTGGCGTTTTGAAATGAGAGTGTAGCACCTTCTAGATATAGGACGATAAAGAATATATAAAAATTGCATTTAAAATTCGATTACACCTGTTTTTCGTACGGGATAAAACTTGCTTACTTGCCCTCATATGGTGTGTGTTTGCAACATGGGCCATAATATTGCACATAAAGTTCGAAAAGTTTTAAGTTAATTTAAAATTCACTATTTATGCCATTTAATAGTCTGATTATTTCGAGAATTTTTTTATTGCACAATAAAATGGTGAATCGACATCTTGTTGAATGGGATTTATAACATAAGTATTGTATCAAATAAAATAATTTTTTCGAGCAATTTCATCACAAGATGGCGGCTCTGCAGCATTTTCACCTCATGCGCGTTTTTTTGGAAGGGATCCACGGTCGGAAATCTATCTCCCGTGATTTTTGACCTAGCGCCAAAAACTAAAGTTTTTCTGATTCCTTATGTCAATAGCGATGTACGTAGGATTTTTTCGATATTTTGATTTTAAGCGAAATGGCGCAGTTTTGAGTGAAAAAACCTGTTTTAATCCACCTAGAGGTGCAATTGTGCCTTTCTCATTTCTCCAAACTATGATTTAATAGCTGGTTCGTACAATATAACTTTATGGAAATGTCTTTCATTCTTATTACACTTGGTAAGTATATATAAGAGCACCTTTTTGCATTCATCGCGGTATCGGTTTGAATCGGAGTTTTCTATGTGATCGACCTCCACAACCCGTAACTCCGGTGCTGGAAGTCGGATGGAGATGGAATTTAATATCAGTTTCTGGGGACGCAACACCTTTCATTTGAGACTAAGTTGAGCAAATCTAGCCATTTTCGAGAAACCAATATAACCGTTATTCTGACTTTGGATGCTTCCGGATCCGTCGATGGTGGCCAGTGTGGCCAAAGAGACTTTGAATGACTGTTGGGGACCTAGATCTACAAATTCAACAGTTGTGTTTACATTTTAGAAAAAAAATCACCTTTTTACATTCATCGCAGAATTCGTTAGAATCGGGATTTGCTGCGTGATCGTACGTATCACCCTGTAATTCAGGAACCAGAACTCGGATCCACACAAAATTCAACAGCAGCTGATGGACCTTTCATTGAAAATTAAGTTTGTCAAAATCGGTTCAGAAAATTCCGAGAAACCGATTTGGAAAAATCAACAAATTTTGTTTTGTAACCATACTCTTCAACTCGTAATTCGGAACAAGATGTCGGTTGAAAATGAAATTCAATAGCAACCTATGGGAATATTATACCTTTCATTTGAATCTTAGTTTGTAAAAATCGGTTCAGCCATCTCCGAGTAACCGATGTGGACATTTTGTTAACAAATCCGCACATACACACATACATACACACATACACATACATACATACATACACACATACATACACACAGATATTTTGCGATCTCGGCGAACTGAGTCGAATGTTATATGAGACTCGGCCCTCCGGGCCTCGGTTAGAAGGCGGTTTTTGGAGCAATTGCATAACCTTTCTATATAAGAAAGTCAAAAGAATAATATTTAATTAGCTTAATAAGCATGAGTTCAATGTTATCTTCATGTGATTATAATTTGCAAAGGTTGGTGGAATGCGTTTGAACGTGTAGGGAATGGGGGTTTAGTAGAGTGGGTGTGGAGGATGCGTCAGAAATCCTTCATCTTATTTCGGTATACGGGGTGGATGAAGGAAATCTGGGCGTGAGGGTGATCCAAGAAGAGGAGAGTGATGAAGGAGGGAGGTGTAAGGGCAGGGGGGGGGGAAGGGGCGGCTACGCAATACTCAACTGCATATTTTGCCTTCCATTTGAGACTTGGTTTGAGAAAATCGGTTCAGTCATCACCGATGAACCGATGTGACTTTAATTGTGGAATATGCCCGGAATTCCGGACTTCCGGAATCGTCGATAGTGGACAATATATTCAAAGAATGTTTGATTGGCAATCAGTGATCTAGATCTACGATTAGAAGTAATTTGGTGACCATTTCAATAGTTTTTAGCCTCTGAGGTATTACGATTGTACCGATTTATATGGGAAATTCCAGTGTATCCTTACTAACACCCCTGTAACTCCGGAAGCAAGAGTCAGAACCGAATGAAATTCAGCAGCAGTCAATGGCATTACTGTATCTTTCATTTGAAATTAAGTTCGTAAAAATCGGTAGAGAATTCGTTGTGGAATGGGTGTGATATTAGCTTAGGAACTTGGCGGGTTCCCCGAGGGCGTCATGAACCGTCATAGGTGGCCAATGTGGTCAAAGCTGCTTTGATTGATCATTAGTGATCCAGACCCGCAAACTAGAGTAATGTTACATCAATTTTAATGTTTTACATCATTTGAACAATATGGTGGTACCAGTTTATATGGGAATTTGCTGTGTGACCGCACTCTTCAACCCGTAACTCCGGAACCGGAAGTCGGATCAACTAAAAATTCAATAGCAGCTTATGGGAGCGTTATACCTTTCAGATGAAACTAAGTTTGCAAAAATCAGTTCAGCCATCTCTGAGAAAATTGTGTGAGTTTAAATGACACACACATACACACACACACACACATACATACACACACAGACATTTGCCGATCTCGACGAACTGAATCGAATGGTGTATGATACTCGGCCCTCCGGGCCTCGGTTAAAAAGTCGATTTTTACAGTGATTGCATAGCCTTTCTTTATATGAGAAAGGCAAAACGTAGAGAATGTCATAAAAATCTACACAAAATCGTTAATCAATACAAAGGTAAGCAATAAAAAATTTAATCCTGCGTACGTGACTAGAAAAATCAATTTTGAATATACTGTGAAAATTTCAAAGCGACCAAAAATCATTTGCTCGAGTTACATTTCCGGCCAGTGGCTTCGAGAAAAACGCGGTTAAAGATTGCAGTACACATGGGTTATACATAAGAAGCGTTGCGGCAAAATTGAAAATAATATTTTTGAATTGTTTTCGTTCTTCATGTTTTGGGATATCATTTTTTACATCCTAAAGCACATTTTAGATTAATAAATAAAAAATCATTTTTTTTTTAAATTCTACAGTGGAGTAACCGCTTAAACAATTTATTATTAAAGATCCATAATTGACTAAAACGTTATTTTGCTAATAATGGTGCATACTATCGAGAACGTTATAGAGTTGTATTGTTAGGCGCTAGCCACTCCAAGGGATTGAAGAGCTTCTCTAACATTACACTTAGTAGTTTGTCAGTTCAGCCAAATCTGACTGTTCCAAATTAAATCAAATGCTTATAGAAAAAGAGTGGAAGCTTACATCTTTTGAAAAGTTTGTATCAGTTGCTGTTCTGCAACACATTAAAAATGCCATCAAAATTATTTATTTGCTTCAGATAATTATGTCGTCCATGGAATGGAAATCTGAAATTTTAGCCTGGTGGGGCTTATTATACCATCCTACCCAACTAGTCTACTAACCATGCATATAGAATTTGGCGGACCTACTTTGCTGAAAATAAAGTAATTCAAATTATCAGCACGATTATCCAATCATGCCTGAAATACCAAAAGTCCAGTAATTTTAATTAATAAAAATTATAATTAGTTACTTCCTATAGTCTGCCATCTGTCTGATAATGAATTGACAATTATAGATTTACAAATTGAAGCTGATACTGGATGCAGACAAAATTTCTTGGACCAATCGTTCTGAATTTTGCACAATTCTTCTTCTTCACATCATTGCCCAGGCAACTACAAGAGCTTTTTGCAAACTGCTAAATATTATTATTTTACAATAACATGTTAATCGTTGTTTTAGCAATAATCGGACTTTGATTTCAAAGTACTACGAAAAAATCGAAGATCAACCAAAAAATAAAAGCTCCCTTAATTACTTGTGAAATGCTGTGAAAAACAACTGTGCAAATGTCTCAACGTTTGTCCAGTAGATTTTGAGTTATGGTGTATACCGCAAAACAAGATTTCGATGTGGCGCCTGACTGAAAAGACAAAGAATCTTTGCATCGAAAAAAAAATATTAAATTATCCATTTTTTTGCCGATAATACCTTACACAACCCCCCTTAAGTTCCGACACGATTTAAGAGATTTTTCCGTATTCAACTTTTTGCGTCATTTTGCCAAGTCATCTGTCTAGTCTCAGCTTTCACAGCTCTTTCATACCTGGTGCATATCTGTTCTATCATAAAGAATTAAACGAAAATTTGTACTATAGCGGAAATGCAAATCGTACAAGATATGCTAGAAAATTATAAATTACGAAACAATACAAGCAAGCTCCGATAACATTTAAATAACGATCAAAATGAGAATATTTGTTACAGTTTGTTTGCCATCATATTTAAAAGTGTTACTTAGGCTATATGGCATGGCTTCATTTACAATTTTTTATTCAATCTTAGTTTTGAACTCTTTCAAAAGCAGTAAAAATATAAATAAACTTCCACTTGCTTATGGTGTTCTTTGAGAGAAGATACAACTAGAAAAGGGAACAAATTGTGATTATATATTCTTTTCCTCATGAAAAAATAACTAAAAAATTGTGAGCAAATTAAACTTCACTCATTTTGATAGCCATAGGTAAACTAACGAACGAAAACAATTTTCATATCTGAATCCAATTATAAAATTTCGTTCGACAGTTTGTTTCAATATGATTCGACTCTGCTAACCTGCAATATAACTCTTCGATGTGGCGTTTTGAAATGAGCGTGTAGCACCTTCTAGATATAGGACGATAAAGAATATATAAAAATTGCATTTAAAATTCGATTACACCTGTTTTTCGTACGGGATAAAACTTGCTTACTTGCCCTCATAT
Source organism: Topomyia yanbarensis (assembly GCF_030247195.1). NCBI lineage: Eukaryota > Metazoa > Arthropoda > Insecta > Diptera > Culicidae > Topomyia > Topomyia yanbarensis. Next base: position 246,290,476 of record NC_080671.1, read on the forward strand.
GGTTTGTGTGCAACATGGGCCATAATATTGCACATAAAGTTCGAAAAGTTGATTCAAATTATTGAGATGTATGCAAGAGGAACATGGCGGCCTTTTACACTGTTTTCATTTGGCTTCAGGATGCAGCCATTTCTGCAATGACAGGTACTAACGTCTTAGGCCGGACTAAACTCAGGCCTAAAATCAAAGATAGTACCGTGTGGCGGTACCAACTAGATTCAAGCTTACCGCTATTAAGGTGAAGATATGTGTAAGCCACGTTGCTAGGCACCGACTCGCTTGTTTACATTGAGAAAAACTGAAATCTGAAGTGAAAATTCAAACGCACAAATGAGTTTCCGCACATTTTTCTTCGGTCATCTGCACATTGGCAAAAAATGTGATGTTTTGTTAGTAAACGATTAAAGTTTCGTGAGTTTTTTTGCAGTGGTGTGTGTTTCGAAAAGAAACTCCAAGTGAAGAGGGGTGATATTTTCGCACAAAATAGGAGCTACAGATGGCATTCCGTCAAAAACTCGGATTGATTTATAGGAAAATGTTCTAGTTTCCTTAAGTAGCGGTTTCGTGGCACATCAGCAAGGTTAGTGTGTTGAAAAACGTATTTTTATATTTGCTCATGTCAGATATATGGTTAGGCAGGGGAAAGAGGAGTGTGTGGCGTAGGAGCTATGTTGTGGCTTGCTTGTATAATGTCCTTAAAGGGGGAAGGTTAAAGGTTTCAGCGTGTATAAAATCAGTTTTTTGTCAATTTTTTTTAGAAAGTTGGGTGAAGCGAATTGATCGAAACTTTTGTACATTAAACTACATCATTTCAATAACATTCTGTGAAAAATTATCCCGAAAACTCAACGTAGGGGTTAGGTATTTTTAACATAGAATGTGTATGCAAAGTGTGAAATGAATAGGTCAAGTAGTTTTTGAATGGCAGTGAAAACCGCAAATCGTGTTTTTCCAGACACGTTCCACAAAAAGCTTCGCCACCGAATCACTTGTAGATATTTTTGCATGAAAAAATTATAGAATGTTATTAAAATAATGTAATATAATGTACACTAAGGTTTTTTTTTACACGGGGTATACGTGCCGTGTAAAAAAACCGCGTTAATTGCGAAATCCGTGTAAAAAACGTTTTTAATCCACCTAACAGTGTGATGAGACAACTCTTATCACTCTCTTCGGATATTATATCGTTTGAGAACATTTAGAACTTGATGCTTCGCGATGTTTTTGATAACACATACTACATGGGATAATGGCAGGACTCAGAGAATCGCTCAAATCAGCATAGGACAACATCAGTGCTAGAAATCTCAAACCAAATCAATGGGAAAGCGAAAAAATGGCCCATAAAATAGACATACCAACGAATAATTGTTAATGCTCTGTTAATAAAATATCTAAATTGTGGTGGGAAAACTGAATTTTCCTGAAGGGGTTATATATTGTACTGAGCCAAAAAAATCGAATTTTTTTTTAATTGATTTGAAGTTTATACTTTACTCAAATTTCCAACGCGACTGAGAACTAAGAAATCAACGCTTTTTCTTGAAAAGGGCCATACTAGCAGTGATACCATTCAAAGAAAATCAACAGTGAATATTTCCAGACTTGGTTTTATTTCCTATTTAAGAACTATTGTGTTTTTTACATCCTAGATTGCATGATTCAGTGATCGAAACCCAAAACTTCATAAAGTATTTGAAATTATTAAATTAAAATTTGTTTTTGCTATTGAAATTGACAAAATGATAGTATCGCCCCTTTGGCGATTGTTTACTTTTTCGGTCCCACCTATCAGCATTGAAGTATCGCCCCTAAGTTTTTTTACAATAACTACCGTTCTACACCACCGATTTCGTCCGTGTTTTTTCAATAGAGATCATTGTTACTATTTACAGCTGGTATCAGCTTGATATTCCTAAAAAATACGAAAATAACAGTTTCGCTTCTAAACTGCTAGCAAAAAAGTATCGCCCTGTTTGTTTGCATGGAGCGTGGAGGGCGAAACTTTAAATAAACAAACAAAAATACAGTTTCGCCCGTTGTATTTTTTGCTGTAGTTTAAGAAAGCAATATCGTAGAATCAAAATTTTTAGGTTAATTTGTTGCGTTTCAAAGCCCTCATTCGCATGTATGAAAAAAGCCTTATGATAACATTTGTAAGTATCGCCCTTTTCACAAAAAAGCGTTGAAATGAAATCGCAGCTCCTGATATCACGCTATCTCTGAAGTGCATGCGTGCATAGTTCCAAATTTATTTACTTCGACATCGACTTTTTCTAAAGGTGACTTCCCAGTAGTATCCTTGATTTGAATTATTATCGGTAATCCTAATTCCAAAGAACAAATAAAAACCTCTCGAAAACGAACCGTTTGTGAAAATCATCATCATTACTGGAATTTTCATTTTCACGAAACTTTTCGATAACCTTCCGTCACTTACGTTAATGCACTGGGTGCACAGTGCTCTGAAAATCTAGCGAAATCGTCTTAGGGCACCAGCGGGTCTAATTCAGAGCTATCTGCGCGGCGAGTTAAATCTGTAAAGTATACAAAAAATTAATTTCTATTCCATAATTTTCAGTTCAGCAATTCGAGAGATCGTGCTCACCGCAAGCCATGAAAAATAGACTATGTTGTGAAGCGATGGTCACTATTTATTAAAAAATCACGGTTAAATAAAAAATAAAACTATTAAAAAAATTCAAATAGTTTATAATTTTCACAAACTTATTAGGAAAAATTGTTTAATAAGCTTTCGTAATATTATGTAAGAAAAAAAGCTGAAAATTTCAGTATTTTCTCTATCTGCAACATATAAACCCTTAAGTATACCAATTAATTGGTATACGAATTGGAATAGGTTCGCCAAATTTTGGAAGAAGTCTATAAAATAACCCCTTGAAAACTACCTAAAAATTGTTGTAGTTCGATGCAATAAAAAAATCTCCAAAAATGAAATGTACCTATTAATGTGAAACACAGTGAATAATACATACAATAACGACCCATTTTTATCAGTCTCATGGCGTATTTTGGGCTGACAAAATGGGGACATTGACTAAAGCGGGCAATTTTTTTCTTTATAATAAACTGAAGCTGTTCCCGTCCCTTGATATAGTCTAATAACTATTTCTGATTATGATGAATTTTTCATTTTTGCATATTTCCATCTTCATGATAAGGAAAACATGCTCAAGAAAGGATTTACTCGAATTCAGTCTTGTTCGTCTGCTACAGCCCATCAAACATATGTTCATATTTGGCTGATAAAATCGGGGTTTCAATGTATTATAATAGATATTCAGCATTCGAAAAAGTTTCTTTTGAACGAGTGTAGAACGACTTTGTTTCTACTTACTTGAAATTAGCGGCGTAGCCAGAAATTCGGTTTGGTGAAAATCGACCATACTGTCCAAACGGCATAATTCCGAAACCGTAATTTTGAAAGTTTTAAAATTATACAGAATAAATTTTTCAGAAAATAGTAACAGAGTTCGTGTCTTTAGCGAATTTGTTGAGACTTTATTGTAGTCATGAATATTAACCTGAGAAAATTCACCATAAATATTTCTTGGACGATATACCGTCAAAATTATTTTATCAAATGATGCGCTGTTTAACGTTTGTAAAATTCATCGAAGATACTAAACCTCCGAAATTGGCGGTTTCAAAACGATGCTATCTTGACCTTAAATTACTGTTTTTAAACATTTGACCTATACATTTAATTGGTCATACAACAAAAATCAAATGCTCATCAAAATCGATCAGAACCTGCTAGAATCGAATGGAAATCATCATTTTTCATAAATTTCTCTCTACATTCGGAAAGTGTTATCCTCGTTATTAATCATATTACGTTTTCGTCTCAACTCGACGCATTCCCAAAAAACCTGTCTTAATCCACCTAGTGGTGCAATTGTGCTTGTCTCATTTGTCCAGACTACGATTCCATGGCTGGTTATGTTCAATACAATGGTGGAAATGAATATTACATGTTCAGTACGATTTGCACATACATACAATGGATCGACAGCCACGATCTTGAGATACTATGTGATACTGAAACATCACTTGAAACCAGCGGCGGATCATGGAGAAAGATCCGGGAGGTCCAGGTCCTGCCGAAAATTTTCAACTTGTTAAGAAATTTTAAACTAGTTTTAATTTTAAAGTAGAAACCCCTCACTGCATACTCCCTCCGGGCCGGTATGATTGTCGATTTTTAGAGTGATTGCGTAACCTTTCTATATGAGAAAGGCGAAAATGTACCAAAGTCCAAAAAAGTCAATTTTTGTCAAACATCTCAATGTTTCATGCATTTTAAAGTCATTTAGCATCAAAAATACAAATTTGATTTAGAAAATTTTTCATTTCAGTTTATATGGGAATTTGCTATATGATTGCACTCTTCAACTCGTAACTCCGGAACCGGAAATCCAATCAATAAAAAATTCATTTGCAGCCGATGGGAAGGTTGTACCTTTCATTTGAGATTAACTTTGTGCAAATCGGTCCAGCCATCTCTGAGAAACAGAGGTCACATTTTTTTCCACATACACATAAACAAACATACATACACACAGACATTTTTCGATCTCGACGAACTCAGTCGATTGGCATATGACACTCGGCTCTCCGGGTCGGGATTAGATTGACGAATTTTAGAGTGAATGAGAAAGGCAAAAACATTTTTAGCAAATGTTGAAAGTTATGCACTTTTTTGGTGAGCAGTTCTATGTTTCATAGACATTAAATCAATTTTAACTTCGCTTCCTATTAAATAAAGACCCTTATTACAGTACTATCTCTAGCTTAATTTGAAAAGAAATCTGATGATTATGATTGATTACAGAACTCTGGAATTTTCTATTGGAATGTTTTCAGGCAGGAATTTGCTATTGATGCTATTAGACAACTGTGAAATCAAGACCAATAGATCAGTTACATATCAGGACCCCATTCCGACAATTTATCAAAAGTCCTTATGATGTTTACAACAACAGGTTATCAATGTACGGATCAGATAATTGTTATTATAATATTGAATTAAATCAGTCTGCATCAATAAATTTTCAACTTCAATCCAATATTTTTTTTTGGGTGTGGTGGGGGGAGGGGTGTTGTATGGTCAGAAGGTTCGCACAAATGAACATTTTTGTTTTGATAAGTTATCAAGTTCCTTCCAGACAACTTGGAAGTGTTCGGTGATTATTTCTAGCGGTTGTAAATAGTAAAATGAAATACAAAATTCGTTTTATCGAAATAATGTTTGGCTTATTTCAATGGATTATTACTATATTGAACAATAAATAGGTGACAAAGAGTAATCAACAAACAACAAGCCATAACTTTTAAAGTATTCAAAATAGATATTTGAAGTCTTCAGTAAATTTATTCGTAAAAGTAAGAGCTACAAATTTGCTGAAGACATCATTTCGATATAATCACTTCCACGAAAATTTGTGAAAATATCTCACTCATAGGGGGATTAATCAGCAAAAGAGCAATACCAAAAGAAAGGGCATATTACCTCCATTAAATTCTCCGAAGATAGTATTGACCTAAAATAAGCCGTTTTGGCGTTGATTACATGTTTTTGGTCATATTTCTGGCAATGGGAAATGATAAAAATCTTTCGTCCGCATTTAATGTTAAATATCTCTTTTACTAATAGTAATAGTTTTAACAATTTATAGCTTGTTCGAAAGGTATTCGTTAAAGCTATCTAAAAACATATAAATGTTAATCTATATTGTCAATTTCGGCAGATAATTTAAGAAAACTGCAAAAAACGCCATTTTTACGCATTCAAACATTCATATCTTGGAAACTAAACATCAGAATCAAAAACAAATTAATAGCGTTCATACTGTTTTTTAGTTCTTTCATTTAAAATTGGTTTGGATAAGATCGGTTCAGCCATTGCTGAGAAACATGAATGAGAATTTGTCCGTTACATACACACACACACAGACATTGTCCCAAATCGTCGAGCTGAGTCGATTGGTATATAAGACTCGGCCCTCCGGGCCTCGGAAAAAATCTTGAAAGTTTGAGCGAATTCTATACATTTCTTTTATAAGAAATGTAAAAACCGTACTAATTCCGAAAACCGTGTAAAAAACGTGTTTAATCCACCTAACAGTGTGATGAGACATTTCTTATAACTCTTATCACTCTCTTCGGATATTATATCGTTTGAGAGCATTTAGAACTTGATGCTTCGCGATGTTTTTGATAACACATACTACATGGGATAGTGGCAGGACTCAGAGAATCGCTCAAATCAGCATAGGACAACATCAGTGCTAGAAATCTCAAACCAAATCAATGGGAAAGCGAAAAAATGGCCCATGAAATAGACATACCAACGAATTATTGTTAATGCTCTGTTAATAAAATATCTAAATTGTGGTGGGAAAACTGAATTTTCCTAAAGGGGTTATATATTGTACTGAGCCAAAGAAATTGAAATTTTTTTTTTGAATCGATTTGATGTTTATATTTTACTCAAATTTCCAACGCGACTGAGAACTAAGAAATTAACGCTTTTTCTTGAAAAGGGCGATACTAGCAGTGATACCATTCAAAGAAAATCAACAGTGAATATTTCCAGACTTGGTTTTATTTCCTATTTAAGAACTATTGTGTTTTTTGACATCCTAGCTTGCATGATTCAGTGATCGAAACCCAAAACTTCATAAAGTATTTGAAATTATTAAATTAAAATTTGTTTTTGCTATTGAAATTGACAAAATGATAGTATCACCCCTTTGGCGATTGTTTACTTTTTCGGTCCCATCTATCAGCATTGAAGTATCGCCCTTACGTTTTTTTACAATAACTACCGTTTTACACCACCGATTTCGTCCGGCTTTTTTCAATAGAGATCATTGTTACTATTTACAGCTGGTATCAGTTTGATAATCCTAAAAAATACGAAAATAACAGTTTCGTCTCTAAACTGCTAGCAAAAAAAGTATCGCCCTGTTTGTTTGCATGGAGCGTGGAGGGCGAAACTTTAAATAAACAAACAAAAATACAGTTTCGCCCGTTGTATTTTTTGCTGTAGTTTAAGAAAGCAATATCGTAGAATCAAAATTTTTAGGTTAATTTGTTGCGTTTCAAAGCCCTCATTCGCATGTAAGAAAAAAGCCCTATGTTTACATTTGCAAGTATCGCCCTTTTCACAAAAAAAGCGTTGAAATGAAATCGCAGCTCCTGATATCACGCTATCTCTGAAGTACATGCGTGCATAGTTTCAAATTTTACTTCGACATCGACTTTTTCTAAAGGTGACTTCCCAGTAGTATTCTTGATTTGAATTATTATCGCTAATCCTAATGCCAAAGAACTAATAAAAACCTCACGAAAAAGAACCGTTTGGGAAAATCACTCCGTCACTTACGTTAATGCACTGGGTGCACAGTAGGGTGACAGGAAAAAAATGACCCCTATCGGCCCACCTCTGCGTCGATTCCTTGTCCCACCAGGAGTACTTGCACCAAATTTGAAGCAAATCGGACAAGTCTAACTACCGGACCAACGGGCCTGAAATTTGTATGGGAATTTTCAACAATTTACATGGAGAAAACCCACCAGCACACATATTCGCCGCTAACTGGCACTGTATGCATCGTATTATCACTGTAAGTGAAAATAGGAAGGATAATTGAATTGTCTACAACTTCGTCGAAGACGGCAAGTAAATCCGACTTTGTTAAAAGAAGTTATTCAACTTTTAACGAAGTGATGTCTGAGTCAGTTTTGCATGGGGCCTAATAGTGCATGGTTGTGTATCAGTACTCGATTCACACGAACTAAACATTTTTGTGAAATGATCGTTAGGTTTAGCTCAATGGTATGTTCAGAAGAATTATAGTAGATAATACAAGTCATGCTTTGATTAGAAAATTTTAGTTCCACCTGTTACCGCATAGAGGGCGCCAACACTAACTTTTCAACGGAGAGAGATAGAAAGTTGGTGTCTTCTACAAAGTTATAGAACAGGCATTTTTCAGTATTTCTTCTGAACATCTTGATACTCTATCTCTCTTCTATGAAAAGTTAGTAGTGGCGCCCTCTATGCGGTCACAGGTGGAACTAAAATTTTCTAACCAAAACATAACTCGTATTATTTATTATAATTCTTGTAAACATACTATTCGGCTAAATCTAACCATTATTTCACAAAAATATATAGTTCGCGGGAGTCGAGTACTGATACACAACCATGCACTGCTAGGCCCCATGCAAAACTGACTCAGACATCACTTCGTTAAAAGTTTAATAACTTCTTTTAACATAGCCGGATTTACTAGCAGTCTTCGACAAAGTTGTAGATAATTGAAATATCTTTCTTATTTCCACTTACAGTGATAGTACGTTGTATACAGTGCCACCTAGCGGCGAAAATACGAGCTAGTGAGTTTTCTCCACGTAAATTGTTGAAAAATCCAATATAAACTTCAGGCACGTTGGTCCGGTAGTTAGACTTGTCCGATTTGCTTCAAATTTGGTGCAAGTACTCCTGGTGGGACTAGGAATCGACTCAGGGGTGGGCCGATTGAGTTTTCAAAAATTCATCATTTTTCTGGGCAATCTAGTGCACAGTGCTCTAAAAATCTAGCGAAATCGTCTTAGGGCACCAGCGGGTCTGTAAAGAATACTAAAAAATAATTTCTATTCCATAATTTTCAGTTCAGCAATTCGAGAGTTCGTGCTCACCGCAAACCATGAAAAATAGACTACGTTGTGAAGCGATGATCACTATTTATTAAAAAATCACGGTTAAATAAAAAATAAAACTATTAAAAAATTTCAAATAGTTTATAATTTTCACAAACCTATTAGGAAAAATTGTTTAATAAGCTTTCGCAATATTGTGTAGGAAAAAAGCTGAAAATTTGAAAAGAAATCTGAGGATTATGATTGATTACAGAACTCTGGAATTTTCTATTGGAATGTTTTCAGGCATGAATTTGATATTGATGCTATTAGACAACTGTGAAATCAAGACCAATAGATCAGTTACATATCAGGACCCCATTCCGACAATTTATCAAAAGTCCTCATGATGTTTACAACAACAGGTTATCAATCTACGGATCAGATAATGTTATTGTAATATTGAATCAAATCAGTTTGCATCAATAAATTTTCAACTCCTATCCAATATTTTTTTTGTGTGGTGGGGGGGGGGGGCTGTATGGTGTTAAAACCCCAAAACCTTCTCTTGGCTCCGCCGTTGCTTGGAGTTATTTATTTCGCTTTTCATTTTCCGAAAGGTTTCAGATCGATCCGATGGTCATAAGTTAGAAAAATTGCAGTCAGAAGGTTCGCACAAATGAACATGTTTGCACTGATAAGTTATCAAGTTCCTTCCAGACAACTTGGAAGTGTTCGGTGATTATTTCTAGCGGTTGTAGATAGAAAAATGAAATACAAAATTCGATTTATCGAAATAATGTTTGGCTTATTTCAATGGATTATTACTATATTGAACAATATATAGGCGACGAAGAGTAATCCACAAACAACAAGCCATAACTTTTAAAGTATTCAAAATAGATATTTGAAGTCTTCAGTAAAGTTATTCGCAAAAGTAAGAGCTACAAATTTGCTGAAGGCATCATTTCGTTATAATCACTTCCAAGAAAATTTGTGAAAATATCGTACTCATAGGGGGATTAATCAGCAAAAGCACAATACCAAAAGAAAGAGCATATTACCTCCATTAAATTCTCCGAAGATACTATTGACCTAAAATAAGCCGTTTTGGCGTTAATAATAGATTACATGTTTTTGGTGATATTTCTGGCAATGGGAAATGATAGAAATCTTTCGTCCGCATTTAATGTTAAATATCTCTTTTGATAATAGTCCGATTTCAACAATCTATAGCTTGTTCGAAAGGTATTTGTTTAAGCTGTCTAAAACATATAAATTGATAATCTATATTGTCAATTCCGGCAGATAATTAAAAAAAACTGCAAAAAACGCCATTTTTACGCATTCAAACATTCATATCTTAAAAACTAAACATCATAATCAAAAACAAATTAATAGCGTTCATACTGTTTTTTAGTTCTTTCATTTAAAATTGGTTTGGATAAGATCGGTTCAGCCATTGCTGAGAAACATACACACACACAGACACACACACACACACAGACATTGTCCCAAATCGTCGAGCTGATTCGATTGGTATATAAGACTCGACCCTCCGGGCCTCGGAAATAATCTTGAAAGTTTGAGCGAATTCTATACATTTCTTTTATAAGAAATGTAAAAACCGATTTAATCCACCTAGCAGTGAGATGAGACATTTCTTACACATTTCACTATTGGATTAGTTTGCAGAACTCACGAGAAGTAGGCACCCAACAAGAGGTGGGATGTAAACAGTTTCTAGTCTTGCACGAATAAAATCTCGAATAAACTGAATAAATTATAGAAATCAACAAAACGACTAAAATAAAAAAGTAAAGCAAAAAATGAAACAATAGGTTTTTAAATTCATAAAATGAGTAGAAGAATTAATGAACATCAAAATTATAATATACACGAATCAAATTAGATTAGGTTATTACACAAAAATTAAGATTAAATTTAAAAATAGTTAGAGAGATTAATAGAATAAATTAACTCATACTCACTAATTGAATGAAATAAAACGAATGACTGAACATGAAATGCATAAAATTAAAGATATGAATAAAATGAATAAATTGGATCAAATGAATCAAATGAATCAAATAAATCAAATGAATCAAATGAATCAAATGAATCAAATGAATCAACTGAATCAAATGAATCAAATGAATCAAATGAATCAAATGAATCAAATAAATCAAATAAATCAAATAAATCAAATGAATCAAATGAATCAAATGAATCAAATGAATCAAATGAATCAAATGAATCAAATGAATCAAATGAATCAAATGAATCAAATGAAACAAATGAATCAAATGAATCAAATGAATCAAATGAATCAAATGAATCAAATGAATCAAATGAAACAAATGAATCAAATGAATCAAATGAATCAAATGAATCAAATGAATCAAATGACTCAAATGAATCAAATGAATCAAATGAATCAAATGAATCAAATGAATCAAATGAATCAAATGAATCAAATGAATCAAAGGAATCAAATGAATCAAATGAATCAAATGAATCAAATGAATCAAATGAATCAAATGAATTAAATGAATCAAATGAATCAAATGAATCAAATGAATCATATGAATCAAATGATTCACACGAATCAAATGAATCAAATGAATCAAATGAATCAAATGATTAAAATGAATCAAATGAATCAAATGAATCAAACGAATCAAATGAATCAAATGAATCAAATGAATCAAATGAATCAAATGAATCAAATCAATCAAATGAATCAAATCAATCAAATGAATCACATCAATCAAATCAATCAAATCAATCAAATCAATCAAATCAATCAAATCAATCAAATCAATCAAATCAATCAAATCAATCAAATCAATCAAATCAATCAAATCAATCAAATCAATCAAATCAATCAAATCAATCAAATCAATCAAATCAATCAAATCAATCAAATCAATCAAATCAATCAAATCAATCAAATCAATCAAATCAATCAAATCAATCAAATCAATCAAATCAATCAAATCAATCAAATCAATCAAATCAATCAAATCAATCAAATCAATCAAATCAATCAAATCAATCAAATCAATCAAATCAATCAAATCAATCAAATCAATCAAATCAATCAAATCAATCAAATCAATCAAATCAATCAAATCAATCAAATCAATCAAATCAATCAAATCAATCAAATCAATCAAATCAATCAAATCAATCAAATCAATCAAATCAATCAAATCAATCAAATCAATCAAATCAATCAAATCAATCAAATCAATCAAATCAATCAAATCAATCAAATCAATCAAATCAATCAAATCAATCAAATCAATCAAATCAATCAAATCAATCAAATCAATCAAATCAATCAAATCAATCAAATCAATCAAATCAATCAAATCAATCAAATCAATCAAATCAATCAAATCAATCAAATCAATCAAATCAATCAAATCAATCAAATCAATCAAATCAATCAAATCAATCAAATCAATCAAATCAATCAAATCAATCAAATCAATCAAATCAATCAAATCAATCAAATCAATCAAATCAATCAAATCAATCAAATCAATCAAATCAATCAAATCAATCAAATCAATCAAATCAATCAAATCAATCAAATCAATCAAATCAATCAAATCAATCAAATCAATCAAATCAATCAAATCAATCAAATCAATCAAATCAATCAAATCAATCAAATCAATCAAATCAATCAAATCAATCAAATCAATCAAATCAATCAAATCAATCAAATCAATCAAATCAATCAAATCAATCAAATCAATCAAATCAATCAAATCAATCAAATCAATCAAATCAATCAAATCAATCAAATCAATCAAATCAATCAAATCAATCAAATCAATCAAATCAATCAAATCAATCAAATCAATCAAATCAATCAAATCAATCAAATCAATCAAATCAATCAAATCAATCAAATCAATCAAATCAATCAAATCAATCAAATCAATCAAATCAATCAAATCAATCAAATCAATCAAATCAATCAAATCAATCAAATCAATCAAATCAATCAAATCAATCAAATCAATCAAATCAATCAAATCAATCAAATCAATCAAATCAATCAAATCAATCAAATCAATCAAATCAATCAAATCAATCAAATCAATCAAATCAATCAAATCAATCAAATCAATCAAATCAATCAAATCAATCAAATCAATCAAATCAATCAAATCAATCAAATCAATCAAATCAATCAAATCAATCAAATCAATCAAATCAATCAAATCAATCAAATCAATCAAATCAATCAAATCAATCAAATCAATCAAATCAATCAAATCAATCAAATCAATCAAATCAATCAAATCAATCAAATCAATCAAATCAATCAAATCAATCAAATCAATCAAATCAATCAAATCAATCAAATCAATCAAATCAATCAAATCAATCAAATCAATCAAATCAATCAAATCAATCAAATCAATCAAATCAATCAAATCAATCAAATCAATCAAATCAATCAAATCAATCAAATCAATCAAATCAATCAAATCAATCAAATCAATCAAATCAATCAAATCAATCAAATCAATCAAATCAATCAAATCAATCAAATCAATCAAATCAATCAAATCAATCAAATCAATCAAATCAATCAAATCAATCAAATCAATCAAATCAATCAAATCAATCAAATCAATCAAATCAATCAAATCAATCAAATCAATCAAATCAATCAAATCAATCAAATCAATCAAATCAATCAAATCAATCAAATCAATCAAATCAATCAAATCAATCAAATCAATCAAATCAATCAAATCAATCAAATCAATCAAATCAATCAAATCAATCAAATCAATCAAATCAATCAAATCAATCAAATCAATCAAATCAATCAAATCAATCAAATCAATCAAATCAATCAAATCAATCAAATCAATCAAATCAATCAAATCAATCAAATCAATCAAATCAATCAAATCAATCAAATCAATCAAATCAATCAAATCAATCAAATCAATCAAATCAATCAAATCAATCAAATCAATCAAATCAATCAAATCAATCAAATCAATCAAATCAATCAAATCAATCAAATCAATCAAATCAATCAAATCAATCAAATCAATCAAATCAATCAAATCAATCAAATCAATCAAATCAATCAAATCAATCAAATCAATCAAATCAATCAAATCAATCAAATCAATCAAATCAATCAAATCAATCAAATCAATCAAATCAATCAAATCAATCAAATCAATCAAATCAATCAAATCAATCAAATCAATCAAATCAATCAAATCAATCAAATCAATCAAATCAATCAAATCAATCAAATCAATCAAATCAATCAAATCAATCAAATCAATCAAATCAATCAAATCAATCAAATCAATCAAATCAATCAAATCAATCAAATCAATCAAATCAATCAAATCAATCAAATCAATCAAATCAATCAAATCAATCAAATCAATCAAATCAATCAAATCAATCAAATCAATCAAATCAATCAAATCAATCAAATCAATCAAATCAATCAAATCAATCAAATCAATCAAATCAATCAAATCAATCAAATCAATCAAATCAATCAAATCAATCAAATCAATCAAATCAATCAAATCAATCAAATCAATCAAATCAATCAAATCAATCAAATCAATCAAATCAATCAAATCAATCAAATCAATCAAATCAATCAAATCAATCAAATCAATCAAATCAATCAAATCAATCAAATCAATCAAATCAATCAAATCAATCAAATCAATCAAATCAATCAAATCAATCAAATCAATCAAATCAATCAAATCAATCAAATCAATCAAATCAATCAAATCAATCAAATCAATCAAATCAATCAAATCAATCAAATCAATCAAATCAATCAAATCAATCAAATCAATCAAATCAATCAAATCAATCAAATCAATCAAATCAATCAAATCAATCAAATCAATCAAATCAATCAAATCAATCAAATCAATCAAATCAATCAAATCAATCAAATCAATCAAATCAATCAAATCAATCAAATCAATCAAATCAATCAAATCAATCAAATCAATCAAATCAATCAAATCAATCAAATCAATCAAATCAATCAAATCAATCAAATCAATCAAATCAATCAAATCAATCAAATCAATCAAATCAATCAAATCAATCAAATCAATCAAATCAATCAAATCAATCAAATCAATCAAATCAATCAAATCAATCAAATCAATCAAATCAATCAAATCAATCAAATCAATCAAATCAATCAAATCAATCAAATCAATCAAATCAATCAAATCAATCAAATCAATCAAATCAATCAAATCAATCAAATCAATCAAATCAATCAAATCAATCAAATCAATCAAATCAATCAAATCAATCAAATCAATCAAATCAATCAAATCAATCAAATCAATCAAATCAATCAAATCAATCAAATCAATCAAATCAATCAAATCAATCAAATCAATCAAATCAATCAAATCAATCAAATCAATCAAATCAATCAAATCAATCAAATCAATCAAATCAATCAAATCAATCAAATCAATCAAATCAATCAAATCAATCAAATCAATCAAATCAATCAAATCAATCAAATCAATCAAATCAATCAAATCAATCAAATCAATCAAATCAATCAAATCAATCAAATCAATCAAATCAATCAAATCAATCAAATCAATCAAATCAATCAAATCAATCAAATCAATCAAATCAATCAAATCAATCAAATCAATCAAATCAATCAAATCAATCAAATCAATCAAATCAATCAAATCAATCAAATCAATCAAATCAATCAAATCAATCAAATCAATCAAATCAATCAAATCAATCAAATCAATCAAATCAATCAAATCAATCAAATCAATCAAATCAATCAAATCAATCAAATCAATCAAATCAATCAAATCAATCAAATCAATCAAATCAATCAAATCAATCAAATCAATCAAATCAATCAAATCAATCAAATCAATCAAATCAATCAAATCAATCAAATCAATCAAATCAATCAAATCAATCAAATCAATCAAATCAATCAAATCAATCAAATCAATCAAATCAATCAAATCAATCAAATCAATCAAATCAATCAAATCAATCAAATCAATCAAATCAATCAAATCAATCAAATCAATCAAATCAATCAAATCAATCAAATCAATCAAATCAATCAAATCAATCAAATCAATCAAATCAATCAAATCAATCAAATCAATCAAATCAATCAAATCAATCAAATCAATCAAATCAATCAAATCAATCAAATCAATCAAATCAATCAAATCAATCAAATCAATCAAATCAATCAAATCAATCAAATCAATCAAATCAATCAAATCAAATCAAATCAATCAAATCAATCAAATCAATCAAATCAATCAAATCAATCAAATCAATCAAATCAATCAAATCAATCAAATCAATCAAATCAATCAAATCAATCAAATCAATCAAATCAATCAAATCAATCAAATCAATCAAATCAATCAAATCAATCAAATCAATCAAATCAATCAAATCAATCAAATCAATCAAATCAATCAAATCAATCAAATCAATCAAATCAATCAAATCAATCAAATCAATCAAATCAATCAAATCAATCAAATCAATCAAATCAATCAAATCAATCAAATCAATCAAATCAATCAAATCAATCAAATCAATCAAATCAATCAAATCAATCAAATCAATCAAATCAATCAAATCAATCAAATCAATCAAATCAATCAAATCAATCAAATCAATCAAATCAATCAAATCAATCAAATCAATCAAATCAATCAAATCAATCAAATCAATCAAATCAATCAAATCAATCAAATCAATCAAATCAATCAAATCAATCAAATCAATCAAATCAATCAAATCAATCAAATCAATCAAATCAATCAAATCAATCAAATCAATCAAATCAATCAAATCAATCAAATCAATCAAATCAATCAAATCAATCAAATCAATCAAATCAATCAAATCAATCAAATCAATCAAATCAATCAAATCAATCAAATCAATCAAATCAATCAAATCAATCAAATCAATCAAATCAATCAAATCAATCAAATCAATCAAATCAATCAAATCAATCAAATCAATCAAATCAATCAAATCAATCAAATCAATCAAATCAATCAAATCAATCAAATCAATCAAATCAATCAAATCAATCAAATCAATCAAATCAATCAAATCAATCAAATCAATCAAATCAATCAAATCAATCAAATCAATCAAATCAATCAAATCAATCAAATCAATCAAATCAATCAAATCAATCAAATCAATCAAATCAATCAAATCAATCAAATCAATCAAATCAATCAAATCAATCAAATCAATCAAATCAATCAAATCAATCAAATCAATCAAATCAATCAAATCAATCAAATCAATCAAATCAATCAAATCAATCAAATCAATCAAATCAATCAAATCAATCAAATCAATCAAATCAATCAAATCAATCAAATCAATCAAATCAATCAAATCAATCAAATCAATCAAATCAATCAAATCAATCAAATCAATCAAATCAATCAAATCAATCAAATCAATCAAATCAATCAAATCAATCAAATCAATCAAATCAATCAAATCAATCAAATCAATCAAATCAATCAAATCAATCAAATCAATCAAATCAATCAAATCAATCAAATCAATCAAATCAATCAAATCAATCAAATCAATCAAATCAATCAAATCAATCAAATCAATCAAATCAATCAAATCAATCAAATCAATCAAATCAATCAAATCAATCAAATCAATCAAATCAATCAAATCAATCAAATCAATCAAATCAATCAAATCAATCAAATCAATCAAATCAATCAAATCAATCAAATCAATCAAATCAATCAAATCAATCAAATCAATCAAATCAATCAAATCAATCAAATCAATCAAATCAATCAAATCAATCAAATCAATCAAATCAATCAAATCAATCAAATCAATCAAATCAATCAAATCAATCAAATCAATCAAATCAATCAAATCAATCAAATCAATCAAATCAATCAAATCAATCAAATCAATCAAATCAATCAAATCAATCAAATCAATCAAATCAATCAAATCAATCAAATCAATCAAATCAATCAAATCAATCAAATCAATCAAATCAATCAAATCAATCAAATCAATCAAATCAATCAAATCAATCAAATCAATCAAATCAATCAAATCAATCAAATCAATCAAATCAATCAAATCAATCAAATCAATCAAATCAATCAAATCAATCAAATCAATCAAATCAATCAAATCAATCAAATCAATCAAATCAATCAAATCAATCAAATCAATCAAATCAATCAAATCAATCAAATCAATCAAATCAATCAAATCAATCAAATCAATCAAATCAATCAAATCAATCAAATCAATCAAATCAATCAAATCAATCAAATCAATCAAATCAATCAAATCAATCAAATCAATCAAATCAATCAAATCAATCAAATCAATCAAATCAATCAAATCAATCAAATCAATCAAATCAATCAAATCAATCAAATCAATCAAATCAATCAAATCAATCAAATCAATCAAATCAATCAAATCAATCAAATCAATCAAATCAATCAAATCAATCAAATCAATCAAATCAATCAAATCAATCAAATCAATCAAATCAATCAAATCAATCAAATCAATCAAATCAATCAAATCAATCAAATCAATCAAATCAATCAAATCAATCAAATCAATCAAATCAATCAAATCAATCAAATCAATCAAATCAATCAAATCAATCAAATCAATCAAATCAATCAAATCAATCAAATCAATCAAATCAATCAAATCAATCAAATCAATCAAATCAATCAAATCAATCAAATCAATCAAATCAATCAAATCAATCAAATCAATCAAATCAATCAAATCAATCAAATCAATCAAATCAATCAAATCAATCAAATCAATCAAATCAATCAAATCAATCAAATCAATCAAATCAATCAAATCAATCAAATCAATCAAATCAATCAAATCAATCAAATCAATCAAATCAATCAAATCAATCAAATCAATCAAATCAATCAAATCAATCAAATCAATCAAATCAATCAAATCAATCAAATCAATCAAATCAATCAAATCAATCAAATCAATCAAATCAATCAAATCAATCAAATCAATCAAATCAATCAAATCAATCAAATCAATCAAATCAATCAAATCAATCAAATCAATCAAATCAATCAAATCAATCAAATCAATCAAATCAATCAAATCAATCAAATCAATCAAATCAATCAAATCAATCAAATCAATCAAATCAATCAAATCAATCAAATCAATCAAATCAATCAAATCAATCAAATCAATCAAATCAATCAAATCAATCAAATCAATCAAATCAATCAAATCAATCAAATCAATCAAATCAATCAAATCAATCAAATCAATCAAATCAATCAAATCAATCAAATCAATCAAATCAATCAAATCAATCAAATCAATCAAATCAATCAAATCAATCAAATCAATCAAATCAATCAAATCAATCAAATCAATCAAATCAATCAAATCAATCAAATCAATCAAATCAATCAAATCAATCAAATCAATCAAATCAATCAAATCAATCAAATCAATCAAATCAATCAAATCAATCAAATCAATCAAATCAATCAAATCAATCAAATCAATCAAATCAATCAAATCAATCAAATCAATCAAATCAATCAAATCAATCAAATCAATCAAATCAATCAAATCAATCAAATCAATCAAATCAATCAAATCAATCAAATCAATCAAATCAATCAAATCAATCAAATCAATCAAATCAATCAAATCAATCAAATCAATCAAATCAATCAAATCAATCAAATCAATCAAATCAATCAAATCAATCAAATCAATCAAATCAATCAAATCAATCAAATCAATCAAATCAATCAAATCAATCAAATCAATCAAATCAATCAAATCAATCAAATCAATCAAATCAATCAAATCAATCAAATCAATCAAATCAATCAAATCAATCAAATCAATCAAATCAATCAAATCAATCAAATCAATCAAATCAATCAAATCAATCAAATCAATCAAATCAATCAAATCAATCAAATCAATCAAATCAATCAAATCAATCAAATCAATCAAATCAATCAAATCAATCAAATCAATCAAATCAATCAAATCAATCAAATCAATCAAATCAATCAAATCAATCAAATCAATCAAATCAATCAAATCAATCAAATCAATCAAATCAATCAAATCAATCAAATCAATCAAATCAATCAAATCAATCAAATCAATCAAATCAATCAAATCAATCAAATCAATCAAATCAATCAAATCAATCAAATCAATCAAATCAATCAAATCAATCAAATCAATCAAATCAATCAAATCAATCAAATCAATCAAATCAATCAAATCAATCAAATCAATCAAATCAATCAAATCAATCAAATCAATCAAATCAATCAAATCAATCAAATCAATCAAATCAATCAAATCAATCAAATCAATCAAATCAATCAAATCAATCAAATCAATCAAATCAATCAAATCAATCAAATCAATCAAATCAATCAAATCAATCAAATCAATCAAATCAATCAAATCAATCAAATCAATCAAATCAATCAAATCAATCAAATCAATCAAATCAATCAAATCAATCAAATCAATCAAATCAATCAAATCAATCAAATCAATCAAATCAATCAAATCAATCAAATCAATCAAATCAATCAAATCAATCAAATCAATCAAATCAATCAAATCAATCAAATCAATCAAATCAATCAAATCAATCAAATCAATCAAATCAATCAAATCAATCAAATCAATCAAATCAATCAAATCAATCAAATCAATCAAATCAATCAAATCAATCAAATCAATCAAATCAATCAAATCAATCAAATCAATCAAATCAATCAAATCAATCAAATCAATCAAATCAATCAAATCAATCAAATCAATCAAATCAATCAAATCAATCAAATCAATCAAATCAATCAAATCAATCAAATCAATCAAATCAATCAAATCAATCAAATCAATCAAATCAATCAAATCAATCAAATCAATCAAATCAATCAAATCAATCAAATCAATCAAATCAATCAAATCAATCAAATCAATCAAATCAATCAAATCAATCAAATCAATCAAATCAATCAAATCAATCAAATCAATCAAATCAATCAAATCAATCAAATCAATCAAATCAATCAAATCAATCAAATCAATCAAATCAATCAAATCAATCAAATCAATCAAATCAATCAAATCAATCAAATCAATCAAATCAATCAAATCAATCAAATCAATCAAATCAATCAAATCAATCAAATCAATCAAATCAATCAAATCAATCAAATCAATCAAATCAATCAAATCAATCAAATCAATCAAATCAATCAAATCAATCAAATCAATCAAATCAATCAAATCAATCAAATCAATCAAATCAATCAAATCAATCAAATCAATCAAATCAATCAAATCAATCAAATCAATCAAATCAATCAAATCAATCAAATCAATCAAATCAATCAAATCAATCAAATCAATCAAATCAATCAAATCAATCAAATCAATCAAATCAATCAAATCAATCAAATCAATCAAATCAATCAAATCAATCAAATCAATCAAATCAATCAAATCAATCAAATCAATCAAATCAATCAAATCAATCAAATCAATCAAATCAATCAAATCAATCAAATCAATCAAATCAATCAAATCAATCAAATCAATCAAATCAATCAAATCAATCAAATCAATCAAATCAATCAAATCAATCAAATCAATCAAATCAATCAAATCAATCAAATCAATCAAATCAATCAAATCAATCAAATCAATCAAATCAATCAAATCAATCAAATCAATCAAATCAATCAAATCAATCAAATCAATCAAATCAATCAAATCAATCAAATCAATCAAATCAATCAAATCAATCAAATCAATCAAATCAATCAAATCAATCAAATCAATCAAATCAATCAAATCAATCAAATCAATCAAATCAATCAAATCAATCAAATCAATCAAATCAATCAAATCAATCAAATCAATCAAATCAATCAAATCAATCAAATCAATCAAATCAATCAAATCAATCAAATCAATCAAATCAATCAAATCAATCAAATCAATCAAATCAATCAAATCAATCAAATCAATCAAATCAATCAAATCAATCAAATCAATCAAATCAATCAAATCAATCAAATCAATCAAATCAATCAAATCAATCAAATCAATCAAATCAATCAAATCAATCAAATCAATCAAATCAATCAAATCAATCAAATCAATCAAATCAATCAAATCAATCAAATCAATCAAATCAATCAAATCAATCAAATCAATCAAATCAATCAAATCAATCAAATCAATCAAATCAATCAAATCAATCAATCAATCAAATCAATCAAATCAATCAAATCAATCAAATCAATCAAATCAATCAAATCAATCAAATCAATCAAATCAATCAAATCAATCAAATCAATCAAATCAATCAAATCAATCAAATCAATCAAATCAATCAAATCAATCAAATCAATCAAATCAATCAAATCAATCAAATCAATCAAATCAATCAAATCAATCAAATCAATCAAATCAATCAAATCAATCAAATCAATCAAATCAATCAAATCAATCAAATCAATCAAATCAATCAAATCAATCAAATCAATCAAATCAATCAAATCAATCAAATCAATCAAATCAATCAAATCAATCAAATCAATCAAATCAATCAAATCAATCAAATCAATCAAATCAATCAAATCAATCAAATCAATCAAATCAATCAAATCAATCAAATCAATCAAATCAATCAAATCAATCAAATCAATCAAATCAATCAAATCAATCAAATCAATCAAATCAATCAAATCAATCAAATCAATCAAATCAATCAAATCAATCAAATCAATCAAATCAATCAAATCAATCAAATCAATCAAATCAATCAAATCAATCAAATCAATCAAATCAATCAAATCAATCAAATCAATCAAATCAATCAAATCAATCAAATCAATCAAATCAATCAAATCAATCAAATCAATCAAATCAATCAAATCAATCAAATCAATCAAATCAATCAAATCAATCAAATCAATCAAATCAATCAAATCAATCAAATCAATCAAATCAATCAAATCAATCAAATCAATCAAATCAATCAAATCAATCAAATCAATCAAATCAATCAAATCAATCAAATCAATCAAATCAATCAAATCAATCAAATCAATCAAATCAATCAAATCAATCAAATCAATCAAATCAATCAAATCAATCAAATCAATCAAATCAATCAAATCAATCAAATCAATCAAATCAATCAAATCAATCAAATCAATCAAATCAATCAAATCAATCAAATCAATCAAATCAATCAAATCAATCAAATCAATCAAATCAATCAAATCAATCAAATCAATCAAATCAATCAAATCAATCAAATCAATCAAATCAATCAAATCAATCAAATCAATCAAATCAATCAAATCAATCAAATCAATCAAATCAATCAAATCAATCAAATCAATCAAATCAATCAAATCAATCAAATCAATCAAATCAATCAAATCAATCAAATCAATCAAATCAATCAAATCAATCAAATCAATCAAATCAATCAAATCAATCAAATCAATCAAATCAATCAAATCAATCAAATCAATCAAATCAATCAAATCAATCAAATCAATCAAATCAATCAAATCAATCAAATCAATCAAATCAATCAAATCAATCAAATCAATCAAATCAATCAAATCAATCAAATCAATCAAATCAATCAAATCAATCAAATCAATCAAATCAATCAAATCAATCAAATCAATCAAATCAATCAAATCAATCAAATCAATCAAATCAATCAAATCAATCAAATCAATCAAATCAATCAAATCAATCAAATCAATCAAATCAATCAAATCAATCAAATCAATCAAATCAATCAAATCAATCAAATCAATCAAATCAATCAAATCAATCAAATCAATCAAATCAATCAAATCAATCAAATCAATCAAATCAATCAAATCAATCAAATCAATCAAATCAATCAAATCAATCAAATCAATCAAATCAATCAAATCAATCAAATCAATCAAATCAATCAAATCAATCAAATCAATCAAATCAATCAAATCAATCAAATCAATCAAATCAATCAAATCAATCAAATCAATCAAATCAATCAAATCAATCAAATCAATCAAATCAATCAAATCAATCAAATCAATCAAATCAATCAAATCAATCAAATCAATCAAATCAATCAAATCAATCAAATCAATCAAATCAATCAAATCAATCAAATCAATCAAATCAATCAAATCAATCAAATCAATCAAATCAATCAAATCAATCAAATCAATCAAATCAATCAAATCAATCAAATCAATCAAATCAATCAAATCAATCAAATCAATCAAATCAATCAAATCAATCAAATCAATCAAATCAATCAAATCAATCAAATCAATCAAATCAATCAAATCAATCAAATCAATCAAATCAATCAAATCAATCAAATCAATCAAATCAATCAAATCAATCAAATCAATCAAATCAATCAAATCAATCAAATCAATCAAATCAATCAAATCAATCAAATCAATCAAATCAATCAAATCAATCAAATCAATCAAATCAATCAAATCAATCAAATCAATCAAATCAATCAAATCAATCAAATCAATCAAATCAATCAAATCAATCAAATCAATCAAATCAATCAAATCAATCAAATCAATCAAATCAATCAAATCAATCAAATCAATCAAATCAATCAAATCAATCAAATCAATCAAATCAATCAAATCAATCAAATCAATCAAATCAATCAAATCAATCAAATCAATCAAATCAATCAAATCAATCAAATCAATCAAATCAATCAAATCAATCAAATCAATCAAATCAATCAAATCAATCAAATCAATCAAATCAATCAAATCAATCAAATCAATCAAATCAATCAAATCAATCAAATCAATCAAATCAATCAAATCAATCAAATCAATCAAATCAATCAAATCAATCAAATCAATCAAATCAATCAAATCAATCAAATCAATCAAATCAATCAAATCAATCAAATCAATCAAATCAATCAAATCAATCAAATCAATCAAATCAATCAAATCAATCAAATCAATCAAATCAATCAAATCAATCAAATCAATCAAATCAATCAAATCAATCAAATCAATCAAATCAATCAAATCAATCAAATCAATCAAATCAATCAAATCAATCAAATCAATCAAATCAATCAAATCAATCAAATCAATCAAATCAATCAAATCAATCAAATCAATCAAATCAATCAAATCAATCAAATCAATCAAATCAATCAAATCAATCAAATCAATCAAATCAATCAAATCAATCAAATCAATCAAATCAATCAAATCAATCAAATCAATCAAATCAATCAAATCAATCAAATCAATCAAATCAATCAAATCAATCAAATGAATCAAATGAATCAAATGAATCAAATGAATCAAATGAATCAAATGAATCAAATGAATCAAATGAATCAAATGAATCAAATATATCAAATGAATCAAATGAATCAAACGAATCAAATGAATCAAATGAATCAAATGAATCAAATGAATCAAATGAATCAAATGAATCAAATGAATCAAAAAATTCATATGAATCAAATGAATCATATGAATCGAATGAATTTTAAAATGTAATTAGTTTAAGCAACCACCATTGGGGCCAAAGGGGCCTGTTGGTGAAGGTAATAAACATAAACATGGATCACATGAATCAAATTAATCAAATTAACTAAATGAATCAAATGAATTAAATGAATCAAATTGATTTAATTCATCCAGTGAATACAATGAATCAAATTAATGAAATGGATCAAATGAATAAAAAGAATGGATGAACAAAATGAATAAAGTAAAAAATAAATGAAAAGCATAAATAAAACAAACGAATCAAATAAACAAAATGAGCTGAAGTGATAAAATGAATAAAAAGAAGAAAATGAGCAGAATTAAATGCATTGATTAAAATGAAAAATTGAACAATGGTAAAAGGTTATAAATTAATATAAAGAAATAAATTGAATCAAATAAATTATTTGGATGAAATGATTAAAACTGAAAAAGTAGTCAGATTATTAAAATGAAAAAACTGAACAAAATGAATGAACTGGAAAAATGAATAAAATGCATACAATGAAAACAATGAATGATAATAGTAAAATGCACAAAAGGAATAAACTGATCAGAGTGAATCCAAAGAATGAAACGAATAAAATAAGTAAAATGAACTCAGATGAACAAAACGAATAAAAAGATGCGGAATGAAATAATTAATGAAAATGAAAAGGTCATATATTTGAAGCCAAAAACATTTTTGAATAAAGAAAATTAATAAACCGGATTGTACGAATTCGAGAACCATTGCATCAGAAAGTTTTGAAATGTTTTTGAAAATCCCACCTTCTGAGAAAAGGTTAATAAATATGCAATGGACTTTCTAGGGCTTCCATCTTTTTTTGGTTTTATTCTTTTTGTTTTCATGCTTCTTTATTTGACGAATTCAAAGTTTACCTTTTGGTCACATATTCCCGAAAAAAGATTTATGTGCAGAACAGAATTTACTGGTCCAGTATTTTAACGCGCAATTGAATATAGTAAAATGAGACAAGGTCACATGTGCTTTCAAGCCCCTTGAACAGAGAACGACAGAGGGAGAATGCGATTCGTGAATGAGACAGGTAGATATTTCAAAGTTTTTATTTGCATTGAAGTAAATAGTGTGAAATGTCTAGGCTATGTCGATAGCATAAAAGCGTGTTTCGTTCGGAATTCTCGTGCAGGAAATATGGATAAATAAGACCTATGCAGGCCAATATTGTGAAAAAGAAATGGTTGAAACTACTCAGTATATCCCCCATCGAGAGTGGGTACTTTGGGGACTTCTTTTCCTGGATCTAATTTGTGGATATTTTTGGTCTTTGATCCGTTATTTTTCATGAAAGTTCGTACCAATATAACGAATGTGCAGCTGATACAACTCATGGTTCATTCGCCTGCGCAACGTTCCGTCTTCCATCTGCACGCCACCATAGATGCTACGCAACACCTTTCGTTCGAAAACTCCAAGGCGTTGGTCCTCCACGAGCATAGTCCAGGTCTCGTGGCCGTAGAGGACCACCGATCTAATCAGCGTCTTGAAGATAATCAACTTCGTGCGGTGGCGAATTTTGTTCGACCAGAGTGTCCTCTGGAGTCCAACGTAGGCACGATTTCCCGCTAAGATCCGTCTCTGAATTTCTCTGCTGTTATCATTGTCGTCGGTTACCAGTGAGCCCAAATACATGAATTCGTCGACCATCTCGATTTCATCACCGTCAATCCGAACTCGGGTGGGAGGTTCACATTGTCGTCTCTAGAACCTCTTCCTCTCATGTATTTTGTCTTCTAAATGTTGATTTCTCTTTTGAAAATTTCCTTCATCAATCTTTCATATTACCCAATTTAGCCAAATATTTTTCTGATATAGCCATGAATTTCCTTAATTTTAGTGTAGAAACAGGCTTTGAATACAATTGAATTAAAGTTGAGTTGATGTAGCAGCAGACAAAAAATAGTTTTGTTTTCTCAAACCTTCGCAATTACAATTAATGAATATTTCAGATTGGCAGAAGATCTTATCACACAACTTAGAAATGGATACATAAATAGCTAGATAGATGCGATAGAAGAGAGACAGAGAGAGAAAGAGAGAGAGAGAGAAGAGAGAGAGAGAGAAAGAGAGAGAGAGAGAGACAGAGACAGAGAGAGAGAGAGAGAGAGAGAGAGAGAGAGGGAGAGAGAGAGATGGGGGGGGGGGTGCGTGTGAGGAATGACAAATGATGGTTAATGCAGTGACATTATTTTTATAGGTATATTATTATGATATATTGAGTCTTACATTCTTATCATAAATAATGTAAGTAGTAATTTAAAAATTTAAATTATTATGAGCTTCCTGCAAAGCTACGATGGGACCCTTAAAAGGATTCTTTTCCGCTGGGTACTCGCCGTAGCTTCTTGTCAAATTTTGTGTTTTGTCGGTCTCGTATTGTTTTTTTTTTGTTCTCAGCGTTTCCGCGATTCGTAACTTTGTTTTGTTGTGCTGACCTTTTTTTTTGTACGCTGAGAACTGATGTGTCCACTACCAGGGGGCTCCGTTTGTGAGCTTTTTGGTGTGGGGGTAAGAGGCGGGCTATTAAAAAAAAAAAAAAAAAATTTTGCGCCATAGCCAGTATAACCTAAATCTTGCAAAAGAGCTAAATTTTCGCTAGATTTTTGGGCTTCAAACATACAGTTGCTTCGGTGACGCCACGAGTATAATTATATTAGAAATCTTTTATCTCACTACTAGGTGAATTACTTGTTGATCTGTATTGGTATTGATATACCATCCAACATTTACCTCATGATTGAACGCAATGCCTAATCCAAGGAATAAATACTAGAACTCACTGTTTCTTTATCAACACATTATTTTGTCTTTGAAGTGAACTTGCATATTGATTTTTGAGGAATAGTTCATTTATTATAAAGGTAATGCACAAAATGTTCTCAACATCGAATTCCTTGAATCACGTAGATGTGTTTTCATACCCCGATATTCAAAATCGGTTTAGTTTTGCCCCTAAAACACCAGTCAAGCAATACTCTGTATGAAACAATCTCATTTTTCATTAATGGAAATTGGTAAGCGAGGACTAAAAATACAAAATGTTTAATATCTCCGCCGCTCGTGCACGGATTTTGACAATCTATAACTTGTTAGAAAGGTATTTTTACAAGCTTTCGATTTATGTGCCCCTAAAACACCAGTCAAGCAATACTCTGTATGAAACAATCTCATTTTTCATTAATGGAAATTGGTAAGCGAGGACTAAAAATACAAAATGTTTAATATCTCCGCCGCTCGTGCACGGATTTTGACAATCTATAACTTGTTAGAAAGGTATTTTTACAAGCTTTCTATTTATGTGCAGTTTGTGGGACAATATTGTTTTGTTCGAAAGTTATTTGCAAACCCTATACATTTCTTTTGTAAGAAATGTAAAACCGTGTTAATTCCGAAAACCGGGTAAAAAAAACCGCGTTAATTCCGGAATCCGTGTAAAAAACGCTTTTAATCCACCTAACAGTGTGATGAGACATTTCTTATAACTCTTATCACTCTCTTCGGATATTATATCGTTTGAGAACATTTTGAACTTGATGCTTCGCGATGTTTTTGATAACACATACTACATGGGATAGTGGCAGGACTCAGAGAATCGCTCAAATCAGCATAGGACAACATTAGTGCTAGAAATCTCAAACCAAATCAATGGGAAAGCGTAAAAATGGCCCATAAAATAGACATACAAACGAATTATTGCTAATGCTCTGTTAATAAAATATCTAAATTCCTCAATAAATGCATTGTGGTGGGAAAATTGAATTTTCCTAAAGGGGTTATGCATATTGTACTGAGTTAAAAAATCGAATTTTTTTGAATCGATTTGAAGTTTATACTTTACTCAAATTTCCAACGCGACTGAGAACTAAGAAATCAACGCTTTTTCTTGAAAAAAGCGATACTAGCAGTGACACCATTCAAAGAAAATCAACAGTGGATATTTCCAGACTTGGTTTTATTTCCTATTTAAGAACTATTGTGTTTTTTACATCCTAGATTGCATGATTCAGTGATCGAAACCCAAAACTTCATGAAGTATTTGAAATTATTAAATTAAAATTTGTGTTTGCTATTGAAATTGACAAAATGATAGTATATATAGTATATAGTCCCTTTGTTGTTTACTTCTTCGGTCCCACCTATCAGCATTGAAGTATCGCCCTTACGTTTTTTTACAACACCAATTTTACAATTGGTGGGGGTTTGGTGAAAATCGATCTTACTGTCCAAACGGCATAATTCCGAAACCGTAATTTTTGAAGTTTTAAAATTATGCAGCATTAATTTTTCAGAAAATAGTAACAGAGTTCGTGTCTTTATCGAATTTGTTGAAATTTTATTGTAGTCATGAATATAAACCTGAAAAAATTCACCATAAATACTTCTTGGACGATATACCGTCAAAATTATTTTATCAAATGATGCGCTGTTTAACGTTTGTAAAACTCATCGTCGATACTAAACCTCAGAAATTGGCGGTTTAAAAATGATGATACCTTGACCTTAAATTACTGTTTTTGAACTTTTGACCTATACATATAATTGGTCATGCAACAAAAATCAAATTCTCATCAAAATCGATCAGGACCTGCTAGAGTCGAATGGAAATCGTCATTTTTCATAAATTTCTCTCTACGTTCGGAAAGTGTTATCCTTGTTATTAATCATATTACGTTTTCGTCTCAACTCGACGCATTCCCAAAATAAAAACCTGTTTTAATCCACCTAGTGGTGCAATTGTGCTTTTCTCATTTGTCCAGACTACGATTCCATGGCTGGTTATGTTCAATACAATGGTGGAAATGAATATTACATGTTCAGTACGATTTGCACATACGTACAATGGATCGACAGCCACGATCTTGAGATACTATGTGATACTGAAACATCGCTTGAAACCAGCGGCGGATTATAGAGAAAGATCCGGGAGGTCCGGGTCCTGCCGAAAATGTTAAGAAATTTTAAACTAGTTTTAATTTTAAAGTAGCAACCCCTCACTGCATACTCCCTCCGGGCCGGTATGATTGACGATTTTTAGAGTGATTGCATAACCTTTCTAAATGAGAAAGGCAAAAATGTACCAAAGCCAAAAAAAGTCAATTTTTGTCAACCATCTCAATGTTTCATGCATTTTAAAGTCATTTGGCATCAAAAATACAAATTTGATTTAAAAACTTTTTATTTCAATTAGATTGACAAATTTTAGAGTGAATGAGAAAGGCAAAAACATTTTTAGCAAATGTTGAAAGTTATGCATTTTTTTGGTGAGCAGTTCTATGTTTCATAGACATTAAATCAATTTTAACTTCGCTTCCTATTAAATAAAGACCCTTATTACAGTGCATCTCTACAAAGGCGAGCTCAATTTGAAAAGAAATCTGAGGATTATGATTGATTACAGAACTCTGGAATTTTCTATTGGAATGTTTTCAGGCAGGAATTTGATATTGATGCAATTAGACAACTGTGAAATCAAGACCAATAGATCAGTTACATATCAGGACCCCATTCCGACAATTTATCAAAAGTTCTCATGATGTTTACAACAACAGGTTATCAATGTACGGATCAGATAATTGTTATTGTTAAATTGAATTAAGTCAGTCAGCATCAATAAATTTTCAACTTCAATCCAATTTTTTTTTGGGTGTGGGGGGGGGTTGTATGGTGTAAACCCCAAAACCTTCTCTTGGCTACACCGTTGCTTGGAATTATTTATTTCGCTTTTCATTTTCCGATATGTTTCCGATCGATCCGTTGGTTATAAGTTAGAAAAATTGCAGTCAGAAGGTTCGTACAAATGACAATTTTTGCACTGATAAGTTATCAAGTTCCTTCCAGACAACTTGGAAGTGTTCGGTGATTATTTCTAGCGGTTGTAGATAGAAAAATTAAAAAACAAAATTCGAGTTTGTGGGACAATATTGTTTTGTTCGAAAGTTATTTGCAAAAAACCGGCTGTGTTTTGACAAAATCGCCCATATCTCAAAAAGTAAACAACATATCGAAAATCAAAAATAATAGTGTCAAATGGCAACGTCAGGCCTTTCATTAGAAACTAATTTCATTAAGATCGGTTCAGCCATTGCTGAGATAATTACATGACATTTTGTACATACATACATATACACATACACACACACATACAGACATTGTCTCAATTTGTCGAGCTGAGTCGATTGGTATATGAAACTCGGCCCTCCGGGCCTCGGAAAAAGTTTTCAAAATCTGAGCGAATCCTATACATTTCTTTTGTAAGAAATGTAAAACCGTGTTAATTCCGAAAACCGGGTAAAAAAAACCGCGTTAATTCCGGAATTCGTGTAAAAAACGCTTTTAATCCACCTAACAGTGTGATGAGACATTTCTTATAACTCTTATCACTCTCTTCGGATATTATATCGTTTGAGAACATTTTGAACTTGATGCTTCGCGATGTTTTTGATAACACATACTACATGGGATAGTGGCAGGACTCAGAGAATCGCTCAAATCAGCATAGGACAACATTAGTGCTAGAAATCTCAAACCAAATCAATGGGAAAGCGTAAAAATGGCCCATAAAATAGACATACAAACGAATTATTGCTAATGCTCTGTTAATAAAATATCTAAATTCCTCAATAAATGCATTGTGGTGGGAAAATTGAATTTTCCTAAAGGGGTTATGCATATTGTACTGAGTTAAAAAATCGAATTTTTTTGAATCGATTTGAAGTTTATACTTTACTCAAATTTCCAACGCGACTGAGAACTAAGAAATCAACGCTTTTTCTTGAAAAAAGCGATACTAGCAGTGACACCATTCAAAGAAAATCAACAGTGGATATTTCCAGACTTGGTTTTATTTCCTATTTAAGAACTATTGTGTTTTTTACATCCTAGATTGCATGATTCAGTGATCGAAACCCAAAACTTCATGAAGTATTTGAAATTATTAAATTAAAATTTGTGTTTGCTATTGAAATTGACAAAATGATAGTATATATAGTATATAGTCCCTTTGTTGTTTACTTCTTCGGTCCCACCTATCAGCATTGAAGTATCGCTCTTACGTTTTTTTACAACACCAATTTTACAATTGGTGGGGGTTTGGTGAAAATCGATCTTACTGTCCAAACGGCATAATTCCGAAACCGTAATTTTTGAAGTTTTAAAATTATGCAGCATTAATTTTTCAGAAAATAGTAACAGAGTTCGTGTCTTTATCGAATTTGTTGAAACTTTATTGTAGTCATGAATATAAACCTGAAAAAATTCACCATAAATACTTCTTGGACGATATACCGTCAAAATTATTTTATCAAATGATGCGCTGTTTAACGTTTGTAAAACTCATCGTCGATACTAAACCTCAGAAATTGGCGGTTTAAAAATGATGATACCTTGACCTTAAATTACTGTTTTTGAACTTTTGACCTATACATATAATTGGTCATGCAACAAAAATCAAATTCTCATCAAAATCGATCAGGACATGCTAGAGTCGAATGGAAATCGTCATTTTTCATAAATTTCTCTCTACGTTCGGAAAGTGATATCCTTGTTATTAATCATATTACGTTTTCGTCTCAACTCGACGCATTCCCAAAATAAAAACCTGTTTTAATCCACCTAGTGGTGCAATTGTGCTTTTCTCATTTGTCCAGACTACGATTCCATGGCTGGTTATGTTCAATACAATGGTGGAAATGAATATTACATGTTCAGTACGATTTGCACATACGTACAATGGATCGACAGCCACGATCTTGAGATACTATGTGATACTGAAACATCGCTTGAAACCAGCGGCGGATTATGGAGAAAGATCCGGGAGGTCCGGGTCCTGCCGAAAATGTTAAGAAATTTTAAACTAGTTTTAATTTTAAAGTAGCAACCCCTCACTGCATACTCCCTCCGGGCCGGTATGATTGACGATTTTTAGAGTGATTGCATAACCTTTCTAAATGAGAAAGGCAAAAATGTACCAAAGTCAAAAAAAGTCAATTTTTGTCAACCATCTCAATGTTTCATGCATTTTAAAGTCATTTGGCATCAAAAATACAAATTTGATTTAAAAACTTTTTATTTCAATTAGATTGACAAATTTTAGAGTGAATGAGAAAGGCAAAAACATTTTTAGCAAATGTTGAAAGTTATGCATTTTTTTGGTGAGCAGTTCTATGTTTCATAGACATTAAATCAATTTTAACTTCGCTTCCTATTAAATAAAGACCCTTATTACAGTGCATCTCTACAAAGGCGAGCTCAATTTGAAAAGAAATCTGAGGATTATGATTGATTACAGAACTCTGGAATTTTCTATTGGAATGTTTTCAGGCAGGAATTTGATATTGATGCAATTAGACAACTGTGAAATCAAGACCAATAGATCAGTTACATATCAGGACCCCATTCCGACAATTTATCAAAATTCCTCATGATGTTTACAACAACAGGTTATCAATGTACGGATCAGATAATTGTTATTGTAATATTGAATTAAATCAGTCAGCATCAATAAATTTTCAACTTCAATCCAATTTTTTTTTGGGTGTGGGGGGGGGGTTGTATGGTGTAAACCCCAAAACCTTCTCTTGGCTACACCGTTGCTTGGAATTATTTATTTCGCTTTTCATTTTCCGATATGTTTCCGATCGATCCGTTGGTTATAAGTTAGAAAAATTGCAGTCAGAAGGTTCGTACAAATGACAATTTTTGCACTGATAAGTTATCAAGTTCCTTCCAGACAACTTGGAAGTGTTCGGTGATTATTTCTAGCGGTTGTAGATAGAAAAATGAAATACAAAATTCGATTTATCGAAATAATGTTTGGCTTATTTCAATGGATTATTACTATATTGAACAATAAATAGGCGACAAAGAGTAATCCACAAACAACAAGCCATAACTTTTTAAGTATTCAAAATAGATATTTGAAGTCTTCAGTAAAGTTATTTGCAAAAGTAAGAGCTACAAATTTGCTGAAGGTATTATTTCGATATAATCACTTCCAAGAAAATTTGTGAAAATATCTCACTCATAAGGGGATTAATCAGCAAAAGCACAATTCCAGCAGAAAGGGCATATTACCTCCATTAAATTCTCCGAAGATACTATTGACCTAAAATAAGCCGTTTTGGCGTTAATAATAGATTACATGTTTTTGGTCATATTTCTGGCAATGGGAAATGATAAAAATCTTTCGTCCGCATTTAATGTTAAATATCTCTTTTGATAATAGTCCGATTTCAACAATCTATAGCTTGTTCGAAAGGTATTCGTTAAAGCTGTCTAAAACATATAAATTAATCTATATTGTCAATTTCGGCAGATAATTCAAAAAAACTGCAAAAAACGCAATTTTTACACATTCAAACATTCATATCTTGGAAACTAAACATCAGAATCAAAAACAAATTAATAGCGTTCATACTGTTTTTTAGTTCTTTCATTTAAAATTGGTTTGGATAAGATCGGTTCAGCCATTGCTGAGAAACACGAATGAGAATTTGTCCGTTACATACACACACACACACACACACACACACACACACACACACACACACACACACACACACACACACACACACACACACACACACACACACACACACACACACACACACACACACACACACACACACACACACACACACACACACACACACACACACACACACACACACACACACACACACAGACATTGTCCCAAATCGTCGAGCTGAGTCGAGTGGTATATAAGACTCGGCCCTCCGGGCCTCGGAAACAATCTTGAAAGTTTGAGCGAGTTCTATACATTTCTTTTATAAGAAATGTAAAAACCGTGTTAATTCCGAAAACCGTATAAAAAACCGCGGTAATTCCGGAATCCGTGCAAAAACGCGTTAATTTCAAAAACCGTGTAAAAAAAATACTGCGTTACATTGAATGCAAAAGACTTTGAACAATTTTTGAATTTTGTTTGCACGGATTTCGCAATTACATACCACGGTTTCTGCAATCATTCTAAGTCTTTTTAAATATGTACAAAAAACTTAGAAGATTTTTGAACAATGTAGACGAATCTTGAAGATTGAAGTCGGCACTTCAAGGATATGGGTGTTTTCAGAACAGGATTAACGCCTAGACGCCAAATGTCGATGCCTGACATCATTTTGAAAACTAAGAATGCACCTTTCGATTAAGTGAAATTCTCTATAACCCAATCAATTTGGGTATTGTCGGAACGGGCTTGATGAGTGTATAATAGAGATCAATGCCCGAAGATATTTTGTAATATATGATGAGTACTTCCGGCATAGGAAAATTTTATATAGCTCAGACAATATGGAATGTTTTGGAACCGGATGACTAAGCAGTTTTCAGATGTCTACATCTGAAGCCATTTTAAGATCCAAGATTTCAACTTACCGAAAATACATATACACTAGGTTTTTTACACGGGTCATATATACCGTATAAAAAGTACAAATCACCGCGATAATTGCGGACTCCGTGTAAAAAAACAGTATTAATGCCACTACAAAATGCGCAATAAACACGGTTTTGGCGGAAACAATCTATATTCTTTTGAAATTAAAAAAACTTAGAAAATTACAGAATGAGGGATAACGCCTGGTCTTGGAGATTCCTTTTGAAAATCAGGATGGCGACTTCAGGTTCAGCGGAATTCTCAATAATGCAGTCAACATTAGTGCTTACGGAACGGGATTGGCACGTAGATGCCAGAGATCGAAGTCAGATGGCACTTTGAAACCAAAGATGACGATTTCCGATTTTGTGGATAATAATAAAAAAAACGCTTTTAATCCACCTAACAGTGTGATGAGACATTTCTTATAACTCTTATCACTCTCTTCGGATATTATATCGTTTGAGAACATTTAGAACTTGATGCTTCGCGATGTTTTGCCTTTCTCAATAGAAAGGTATTGCAATTGCTCTGAAAACCGACTTTTTAACGGAGGCCCAGAGGGCCGAGTGACATATACCATTCGATTCAGTTCGTCGAGTTCGGCAAATGTCTGTGTGTGTATGTATGTGTGTATGTATGTATGTGTGTGTGTATGTGTGTGTGTATGTGACCAAAATTGTCACTCATTTTTCTCAGAGATGGCTGAACCGATTTTGACAAACTTAGTCTCAAATGAAAGGTGCAACGTTCCCATAGGCTGCTATTGAATTTCTAATGGATCCGACTTCCGGTTCCGGAATTACAGGGTGATGAGTACGAACACGCAGAAAATGTCGATTTTAATAAATTCTGCAATGAATGTATAAAGGTGAAAATTTTTCCAAAATATGACCACAACTGCTTCGATTTGTAGTATTAGGTCACTAACATCCATTCAAAGTCTATTTGGCCACATTGGCCACCATCCTCGGTTCCGGAAGCCCCGGCGGAAGTATCTAAATTCAGAATAACAGTCACATCGGTTTTTCGGAGATGGCTAGACCGATTCGACTAAACTTGGCCTCAAATGAAAGGTATTGCGTTCCCGTAAATGGCTATTTAATTTCATCCCGATCCGACTTCCGGTTCCGGAGTTACAGGTTGTGGCGTGCGATCACATAGCAAATTGTGATTCAAACCGATACTCCGATGAAAGCAAAAAAGGTAAAAATTTCGCTAAAATGTCTCTCAAACAACTTAAATTTGCTGTTCTAGGTCACCGACGGCCAACCAAACTTTCGTTCACTACATTGACCACCATAGACGGTTCCGGAAGTGCCCGGGAAAAGCGGCCATCTTTCAAAATTTACGAACTCACATCAGTTTCCCGGAAATGGTTGGGCCGATTTTCACAAACTTAGTCCCAAATGATAGCTATGATATCCCCACAGATGTTTATAAAATTTCGTACGGATCGCTTATATGGGGCCGGAAATATAGACTAAATCGTCCGGTCACATATGAAATTCCCATATAAGCCGGAACTCAAATTTTTTTTTCAAAGGGGGAACCCCATGAAATTTCAGAAATCGAATTCGTATTTTTGATGCCAAACATCTTTAAAATGCATGAAACGTCGAGATTTTATGTTATCTCGAAAAATTTTTTTTTGTAAAAATCGACTTTTTGGGACTGCCGATTTCGCACCTTTTTTCAGTTCAATATTACCGTGGCTGTTTTTTCTTCTTCAAAATTTTAGAACTCGAATAATGATTTATTTTCCTGTATATAGTTGTCTTGTGATGTACAATAATAAAATGTAATATATGCATTTAAAAGCTTTTAATGAATATAAACAACGCACACATTCTCGTGATTCATGATTGAGAAAGGCACAATTGCACCGCTAGGTGGATTAAAATAGGTTTTTGATAACACATTCTACATGGGATAGTGGCAGGAATCGCTCAAATCAGCATAGGACAACATCAGTGTCTCAAACCAAATTAATGGGAAAATGGCCCATAACGAATTATTGTTAATGCTCTGTTAATAAAATATCTATATTGTGGTGCGAAAATTGAATTTTCCAGTCTACTTTCTACTTCTGCCCAAGTCAGACGTACAATCGAACCAAGTGAACAAAAATTAGCAACCTCTCGATCTATGAGTAAAGTTGACGAAAAATCTCTATATGACTATAAAACTCAAAACCCACGAAGCTACTATTAATCAAACTACGTTATGCAACCATGAGGGGCAAACTCCCACGTGCAAGTATTGTAATTAAACAGCACACTACGGACAACCAGGCATGTCCAAACACGCCACGGCACCGCGTGCTGCATTTTACCACCGCAACCGAGTGTATTGAAATGAGCACCCCAAGCCAGTGCTCGATGCGAAGCACCGATGCACGATAAACGAAGCACCTGTGTCGGTGGCGGTGTTAAATTTTCGATCCGGTGCTTGAATGCTTCGGAAAACACTCGGGCCGGGTGCTTTAAAATTTCTGAAGCACCGGAGCCGAGCGCTTTCAACTTCGGATAACACCTCGGAAACTCTTTGACTTTGCACCCGTATCAAAGCGAGAATGTTTAAGCCCGCTAGCATATGCACAAAAAGAAAGAAAAAAAAGATTTTTCGGTGCGACGGAATAAAAGAGAACAGCAAATATACTTCTATTATTACGGCAGTTTGATTTTTAGTTAGATATGTTATTATAAAATATCCAAAGTCGATGCAAGTATAGATCGCGGATGGTGGATTTTTTTTAA
This sequence comes from Topomyia yanbarensis, assembly GCF_030247195.1. NCBI lineage: Eukaryota > Metazoa > Arthropoda > Insecta > Diptera > Culicidae > Topomyia > Topomyia yanbarensis. The sequence continues at coordinate 246,329,029 of NC_080671.1, forward strand.
TTTTGCGTCTTGGAAATACTAGTCAAAGAAAATTCTATTTCTTTATCTTCTTGCAAATGTATATCAAATTGAAAGCAAAAGATATGAACTTTGCCATCGATAAACATCTTTTTATTTTTTTATGATCCAAATCTATACGTATAACGCACATATGGTGCTTAGCTCAATTTGAATCTATTCCTATTTCCGCCATTTAGGGCACACGTTTCGAATTTTCGATCAATCAATCACAAGTATTTCACAGTATTTGGATAATTTTTATTATACGAAACTTTGTTACCAATTTTTAGACATTCTATCTATTGCTGGTCGTAATAATAAAGTATTGAGTCATTTCATGTCGCAAACTCTATTACAATATTTAGCTAAAATAATGATGAACTGCCTCATACTGCTTTTTATACTATGTTCACACTACAGAGTTGAAACACGTTATAATAATTAGCAGCAAGAAAAATGTCATCAAGATAGCGTTAAAACACGTTTTAACTCGTAGTGTGAACGTAGTATTAGGCTTACAAAATGGAGACACTGAAAAAATCTGTTTATCCGGTTACCAGGTTGTTTTGAAAAAAGAATTAATTTCAATTAGAATGTCAAATTACAGTACTAATTTTACCATTGCGGTTAATAAAACGTATTTTCAGAGGAGCTAATCTCATATAAAATTGTGGTCCTTCGCTAAAACAAGGTCATGTATAAGATGATCATATTTCGCTAATATTTTATATTCATTCCAAGCACCCCGTCCTGATAAGTTAAAAGGGAGGGAGGCTTTGCTTTACTCTAATGGAACTGGAATTGTTCATATCATTTGTAGCAAGTTACCTACTGCAGAGAACTTTAATTTTCGAAATTACTTGAAACACGTTATCGTATGTAACGGCGTTAGGGCACAATCGAGGTGCGCCCATACGATTTATTTCCGCTTTATACGTCATTACCAGTGCCATTACAAAACTTTTAACACAGCACAATGCATAGAAATGATAGAAATTTTGGCCGGACTTCATTACTTTTCTGGCACATCCAACGGCGTCCGTGTGTGGACGTGCCGTTTGGTTCGCTGTACTATAGACTTATAGAGCATTAATTTAGAAAAAAATCTACGTTATCATAAATATCGCTAGCTAGTGTCCTAGTCCTTATCAGTTCTTCGATAGTTATACTATATAAGCTATATTCATTATTCCGCATGTAAACTCAATAAAACAAAGACAAATTTAGTTGACAAGATGGTAAGTGATCACCCAAACCACATTCTGAAGTGATGCAGTTTGAAATCTGAAGACTAGATTTTTGTTTTGCTATATTCTGCATTTTTAATAATTGAACCGATACCTTGTCCTTTTTATATCTATTCTGCTTCAAGGCATAAAAAAGCCAGCTTCAAATGGGTTTTTACAATTTGATCGGCAAAATTTAATTTCTGCATGCATTTTAGATACATAAAATTTTATTTGACTGTCTAAAGAGTATAGTGGGTGTGTAGACTTACCAGTCATAGAGAGTATAACTGTACTGGAAACAGTGATCGATGTAAGGATATGCGATGATTTTTGCTGATACGGTCGGGCATCTATCATCGACATAACTTTTTATAGTCCGTCGGAGATGGCAAACATGAGTTGGAAAGTTTGTGAAAACTAAAAGCATATTGACCACCAGACCATCCAGTACAATACTGGTCAATGAAGTTATGCTTTGTGTAAGTACTACACACAGGAAGAGACTCCTCTCACTTAAACGTCGAGAAGTTAGCTAAAGCATGTAACACCACAACATCAACGAAAAGCTCATTAATTTACTTTATTTTTTTAGTAGTTGAAAAATTAATTGGCTTACACCAGAAAATCGAATAACAGACAAATGATTTCCCGGATAATGCGACCTGTAATGCATTAAATACATCTTAAGTTTGTTTCAGAATTCATGCACAAATAGCTATACAAAACTGAAATATATCATGAACCCGTTAACAATATATTATATAAATGAAAAGCAACTGAAAAGACAAATCACACCTTGGAATTTTACAAATTGAATAGAGCCAAATTGATACATTTACATTTAACATATTTTATTTTAGATTCGATTACCCGGGGTAAGATTTTTTAAATCCCCGGATATTCGAATCTGACCTGTTTATTATTTGGAATAAATTTCCCTTATTCCACAGCAAAAAAAAAAAAAAATTATGTGTGTATACTTTGCATCTATAATATGTGAACAACGTTCTTAAGAAATGATACTTGAATTTGGCTTGATTTTTTAAATCCCCGGATAGATCTGAAAATTGCAATACAAACTAGTTGGACCCACTCACATTTGCCCGAAAGGTAGACTGAAAATATTGGTCCTAAAGTTTGTTTGTGTGAAGGCACTCATGAAGTCATTTGATTTGAAATTTTACTAAAATACTACAATTTCATACCTATGCGGAAACCAAAGAGAATTTCCACAGATTTTAAATATTGATCTTTCTACCTAGAGTTAAAAACTAAAATGTTTTCTCAATCAGTAACATATTCACTTTCCAGACTGATTGCTGGAAACTTAATTTCTTTTTGAAGTTATGACTAAAGCTGAATACTTTACAGGATACCTTGATTTATACTACTTTGTCAGAAATCATATTTTTATTAATTTTATAATGACGGGACATTATTTTGAGCATTTCGAGACAAATGAAAAATACAACCGTCAAACTGGGAACTTGCAACACTTCTGACTTCCTCTGTTAATGTAAATTTAGCAACGGTAATAATAATTTTAACAATTTGGAGTCAAAAGTCTTAAAATTATGCAAAACATATGAAAGGTGTTGACCGAATAAAAATATTTAAAATCAACATTTTTTTCTATCACGCATTCCTATTTGCTTTTCAATTCAATTTAGGCGCATATGTATTTCCATACCTGAATAAAATTTTCAAACTAAGCTATTTAGTACTAAGTAGCGGAAAACTTTGACACTTTAGTCTTTCAATGATACTTTTAGTAATACAAATGTGGAGGTTACAATCCAATCGCTATTAATCGTTAAATAGTTAGTCTCAATATTAATTTTTTTTAGTTTTTAGAAGAGAATTTTCTCTTATTTTTAAAGAATACAAATAACCGGACGATATTTAAATTTCGAAGTGCAGAAGAATCTTTTTAATTTTGATACTGAATAAAGGTCAGTTAACTTCAAACGTAATACTCGGACTGAGGTTGTTTGATGTAAGAGTTGGCTAAGATGTACAATTCGACTCCTGTACCAACGCCAATTTAAATCCATTCATTCATCTATTTATAATTCCTACTTGCATACCTACTTAATCCTTCCTTACTGTGTAATGCATTACAGATTCTTCATAAAATACCAAGCTCGTTCATGCATATGAACGCACCAAATTGCTTTGAGCCACTTAACAAGCGACAGCAATAGCGCGGCGATAATCGCTACCGAAATATAAGCTGCCGTGTTTTACGAATTTAAAAACACTCGGTACGGTGCCTGCCGATGTGAGATGCACCTCGGTTACGGTGCCTACCGAAGTCAGAAACACTCGGGTCGGTGCTTTACCGAAGCAACGAGCACGGTGATTAAATATTATGCGACACCGACACCGACACCGGTGCCTTGGTATCGGCGACCGGTGTCTGCTGTTGAGCACCGGTACGGCGTGCCAACTTCAATCCTCTTGGTGGCGTGTTTATTGATAGAAGTGCCCACCGTGCAGCACCGTTCGGTGCTTTTGCCATGCCTGCGGACAACCTTGCGCGGAAGATACAGAGGAGAATGCATCTCTACCGATTGCCAACGAATCCACGGTAAACCAACCCAAAAAAGAGTTTTCAATACCAATACCTGAACCACAAGCGGTTGCCAAATTTGTGGCAGCTGTTCAGCCCATATTGACAACTGCCCAAGCAGCATCCAGCTCCCCAGAAACGACTGTAAGCAACATTGGTGATGAAGATAATAACAATGACGACGGATTTACATTGGTCACCCGTAAGTGCAAGAAGCAGGAAAGAACATCTGGTCGCGAGCACCAAGGCACTTTTAACGATGATGACCTTGATGTGGAGGACAGGAGAGAATTAAATGGTCCCCATGACGCAGTAGGCGAGCCGCGAAAGAAGGTCCCCGCTCGCAATAAAAAGTTGCGCGCACGAGATCCAACGGACAATCAATAATTTTTGTTTTTATTTTTATTTTTTACATATTGTAAACACATCAAAGATCCACGGCTCCGTTAAGCTACCGTTATGAGCCGTGTCAAATAAACGAAATAAAAAAAATGAATTTTTTTTTGAATCGATTTGAAGTTTATACTTTACTCAAATTTCCAACGCGACTGAGAACTAAGAAATCAACGCTTTTTTTGAAAAGGGCGATACTAGCAGTGACACCATTCAAAGAAAGTCAACAGTGAATATTTCCAGACTTGGTTTTATTTCCTATTTAAGAACTATTGTGTTTTTTACATCCTAGATTGCATGATTCAGTGATCGAAACCCAAAACTTCATAAAGTATTTGAAATTATTAAATTAAAATTTGTTTTTGCTATTGAAATTGACAAAATGATAGTATCGGTCCTTTGGCGATTGTTTACTTTTTCGGTCCCACCTATCAGCATTGAAGTATCGCCCTTACGTTTTTTACAATAACTACCTTTTTACACCACCGATGTCGTCCGGGTTTTTTCAATAGCGATCATTGTTACTATTTACAGCTGGTATCAGCTTGATAATCCTAAAAAATACGAAAAAATAGTTTCGCCTCTAAACTGCTAGCAAAAAAAGTATCGCCCTGTTTGTTTGCATGGAGCGTGGAGGACGAAACTTTAAAAAAACAAACAAAAATACAGTTTCGCCCGTTGTATTATTTGCTGTAGTTTAAGAAAGCAATATTGTAGAATCCAAATTTTTAGGTTAATTTGTTGCGTTTCAAAGCCCTCATTCGCATGTATGAAAAAAGCCTAATGTTTACATTTGTAAGTATCGCCCTTTTCACAAAAAAGCGTTGAAATGAAATCGCAGCTCCTGATATCACGCTATCTCTGAAGTGCATGCGTGCATAGTTCCAAATTTTACTTCGACATCGACTTTTTCTAAAGGTGATTTCCCAGTAGTATCCTTGATTTGAATTATTATCGCTAATCCTAATGCCAAAGAACAAATGAAAACCTCTCGAAAACGAACCATTTGGGAAAATCATCATCAACTGGAATTTTCATTTTCACGAAACTTTTCGATAACCTTCCGTCACTTGCGTTAATGCACTGGGTGCACAGTGCTCTGAAAATCTAGCGAAATCGCTATCGCTAGATCGACCAGCGGGTCTAATTTAGAGCTATCTGCGCGGCGAGTTAACTCTGTAAAGAATACTAAAAATTAATTTCTATTCCATAATTTTCAGTTCAGCAATTCGAGAGATCGTGCTCACCGCAAGCCATGAAAAATAGACTACGTTGTGAAGCGATGGTCACTATTTATTAAAAAATCACGGCTAAATAAAAAATTATACTATTAAAAAATTTCAAATAGTTTATAATTTTCACAAACTTATTAGGAAAAATTGTTTAATAAGCTTTCGTAATATTGTGTAGGAAAAAAGCTGAAAATTTCAGCATTTTCTCTATCTGCAACATATAAACCCTTAAGTATACGAATTAATTGGTATACGAATTGGAATAGGTTCGCCAAATTTTGGAAGAAGTCTATAAAATAACCCCTTGAAAGCTACCTAAAAATTTTTGTAGTTCGATGCAATAAAAAATCCCCAAAATGAAATGTACCTAATAATGTGAAACACAGTGAATAATACATACAATAAAGACCCATTTTTATCAATCTCATGGTGTATTTTAAGCTGACAAAATGGGGACATTGACTAAATCGGGCAATTTATTTTTCTTTATAATAAATTGAAGCTGTTAAAATATTCTTCCCGTCCCTTGATATAGTCTGATAACTATTTCTGATTATGATGAACTTTTTATTTTTGCATATTTCCATCTTCATGATAAGGAAAACATGCGCAAGATATTCAGCATTCGAAGAAGTTTCTTGTGAACGAGTGTAGAACGACTTTGTTTCTACTTACTTGATGTCAGCGGCGTAGAAATTCGGTTTGGTGGGGGTTTGGTGAAAATCGATCATACTGTCCAAACGGCATAATTCCGAAACCGTGATTTTCGAAGTTTTAAAATTATGCAGAATTAATTTTTCAGAAAGTAGTAACAGAGTTCGTGTCTTTACCGAATTTGTTGAGACTTTATTGTAGTCATGAATATTAACCTGAGAAAATTCACCATAAATACTTCTTGGACGAAATATCGTGAAAATTATTTTATCAAATGATGCGCTGTTTAACGTTTGTAAAACTCATTGAAGATACTAAACCTCCGAAATTGGCGGTTTCAAAATGATGCTATCTTGACCTTAAATTACTATTTTTAAACATTTGACCTATACATATAATTGGTCATACAACAAAAATCAAATGCTCATCAAAATCGATCAGGACCTGCTAGAGTCGAATGGAAATCGTCATTTTTCATAAATATCTCTCTACATTCGGAAAGTGTTATCCTCGTTATTAATCATATTACGTTTTCGTCTCAATTCGACGCATCCCCAACATAAAAACCTGTTTTAATCCACCTAGTGGTGCAATTGTGCTTTTCTCATTTGTCCAGACTACGATTCCATGGCTGGTTATGTTGAGAAAGGCAAAAATGTACCAAAGTCCAAAGAAGTCAATTTTTGTCAAACATCTCAATGTTTCATGCATTTTAAAGTCATTTGGCATCAAAAATACAAATTTGATTTTGAAAATTTTTCATTTCAGTTTATATGGGAATTTGCTGTGTGATTGCACTCTTCAACTCGTAACTCCGGAACCGGAAGTCCAATCAATAAAAAATTAAATTGCAGCCGATGGGAAGGTTGTACCTTTCATTTGAGACTAACTTTGTGCAAATCGGTCCAGCCATCTCTGAGAAACAGAGGTCACATTTTTTCCACATACACATATACACACACAGACATTTTCCGATCTCGACGAACTCAGTCGATTGGCATATGACACTCGGCCCTCCGGGTCGGGATTAGATTGACGAATTTTAGAGTGAATGAGAAAGGCAAAAACATTTTAGTAAATGTTGAAAGTTATGCATTTTTGATGAGCAGTTCTATGTTTCATAGACATTAAATCAATTTTATCTTCGCTTCCTATTAAATAAAGACCCTTATTACAGTACATCTCTACAAAAACGAGATCAATTTGAAAAGAAATCTGAGGATTATGATTGGTTACAGAACTCTGGAATTTTCTAATGGAATGTTTTCAGGCAGGATTTTGATATTGATGCAATTAGACAACTGTGAAATCAAGACAAATAGATCAGTTACATATCAGGACCCCATTCCGACAATTTATCAAAAGTCCTCATGATGTTTACAACAACAGGTTATCAATGTACGGATCAGATAATTGTTATTGTAATATTGAATTAAATCAGTCTGCATCAATAACTTTTCAACTTCAATCCAATATTTTTTTTGGGTGTGGGGGGGGGGGGGTTATATGGTGTTAAACCCTTCTCTTGGCTACGCCGTTGCTTGGAGTTATTTTTTTCGCTTTTCATTTTCCGATATGTCTCAGATCGATCCGATGGTCATAAGTTATAAAAATTGTAGTCAAAAGGTTCGCACAAATGAACATTTTTGCACTGATAAGTTATCAAGTTCCTTCCAGACAACTTGGAAGTGTGCGGTAATTATTTCTAGCGGTTGTAGATAGAAACATTAAATACAAAATTCGTTTTATCGTAATAATGTTTGGCTTATTTCAATGGATTATTACTATATTGAACAATAAATAGGCGACAAAGAGTAATCCACAAACAACAAGCCATAACTTTTAAAGTATTCAAAATAGATATTTGAAGTCTTCAGTAAAGTTATTCGTAAACGTAAGTGCTACAAATTTGCTGAAGGCATCATTTCGATATAATCACTTCCAAGAAAATTTGTGAAAATATCTCACTCATAGGGGGATTAATCAGCAAAAGCACAATACCAAAAGAAAGGGCATATTGCCTCCATAAAATTCTCCGATACTATTGACCTAAAATAAGCCGTTTTGGCGTTAATAATAGATTACATGTTTTTGGTCATATTTCTGGCAATGGGAAATGATGAAAATCTTTCGTCCGCATTTAAGGCGAAAGGTTACAGGATCGGGTGCGGTGCTTTCTCGAATTTTTAAAACTTTTACGTAAAAGATATCAACAATCCCTCTCGTGTAAAGTTGCACAAGGAATTAAGCTATTTTTTGGTATAACTAAAATTTTAAAATTTTGATGATTATTCGCGGCTAGCATTTTCTAGTTCCAACCAAAATATCTCTGATATTTTATTCAAAAGTACTCCAGATTATTGCATAGGATTGTAGCTTGCTTTGTGTAGAATTTTTTGTTCGCTTACATTACATAGCTACGATGCTTCGTTTTTGAGTTATTCATATTTTAGTAAAGTTGATGAAATACCCATATTTGCAGACGCATTTTTACCAAATGCCGTATGTCCATTCTAACTTCAGTGAAAATGAATACAAAGCGCACGCGCATGCAAGATGTCGGTTTTGTGCCAGACCGGACTAAGCGATATTACATTGATACAGAGAAAAACGTGTACAAAGATTGAATTTTTGCATTCTTTACGGTATTATCCGTAATGGATTCATTTCACAATTCATGCTAATGATAATATTTTTCAAATCTAGCGCAAATGAAAGGTAACTGAAGAAGAAATTCTTGATTCAATCCTATCATCGTCTCATCTTTTGAGATTTTGCTACTTAGTCCGGTCTGACTTTACACCGATCATATAGAACAATGGTGAAATGGTTGTCAGTAGCTTTTCGCAAGTTCTTGAGGGGTGAAAGTTTAGTTACCCACCCACTAATGAAGAATAAATAGACGATAAACTGCCTGCCGGGGAAGTAAACGCACAATTCAAATGTTTATAATTATCAGGCGGGGGCAGGCGTAGCGTAGTTGGTAAATCGATTGCCTTGTACGCAGCGCACCTGGGTTCGAGCCCCGACCCCGCACATAGGGTTAGAAATTTTCATAAGAGATTTTTCTAACCCGAAGAGGCGAATGACCTTAAGGTTAAAACCTCTATAATCGAAATAAAAAAAAATTATCAGGCTTATGATGTCAACTAGTGAGAATTATAGGTACATAAATTAGTGATTCTCCATTATATGTTCTTCCAAGACTGCCTGCTGAAATATGCTTTCTAAAATGTGATTCTGTAAATGTTTGGGAGAAGAATTCTTCACTATATGTTTGAATGAAGAATTTTTCTTCCAAACATTTACACAAAATGACATTTTGGAAAGCATTTTTCAGCATTGTATGCATATGTAGCATTAGTCGTTTGTTCGATCTAGTAAAAGCATTTGCCAAATCGAGAGAGATTTTGAAAATGGCTGTAGTTTTTAAACATTCGTGTTTGTTTTTGCAGATATATGTTTCCCTACAGCTTATTTATCTTTTTGGGTGATGAATTCGTTATTGTTGCTGGCTTGAACATTTCGAATAGAAATTCGTTCAGTATACTCTTCGTATAAAGTATGGATTGTTGCAAGAACCGGTCAATAACATTGCTGAAAACCGCCTACAAAGTGTTCACCGCCGCCCACAGAGAAAAATGGGAAATACAGAGCAGGTTTTACTGGGGCATGCATCACAACAAACGAAATATTCTCGATTCGACTACACCCAAAACGAATCGTTGAGAGCGGAATTGATTCTGTTTTTTTCGCTCTCGAACTGTGAGCGAAAAGCTCCCAAACGATGCATTAGCGTTCAACCAACCTCATACTTGTGGAATACAATATCGTACCCCATAGCTACACACTGTTGGCTCATGTAGTGCAGGGATAACTTGAATAACACATACCATCGTCTCCATACGGTCCCATTTGTGATCACTGCTGCAATGATGCGAAGTTTATATAGCCCATTCGAACGACTGCTCATTATGTGTCGTTATGGCATAAGGTGTAAAGCAGGCGTTTTGGCGAGTGGATGGTTCCAGTCTTTACCCGTTAATGTTTTTTTCTAGTAAGGCTTAGTTCCCAACACATACATACAAACAAAATATTAATAACAGAGCGGGGAAATGGTATAAAGCAAAATGCGTCAATGACGATGCTGAAATACCGACGCGGCGGCGGGATGCAAACGATATTATCTCACTCATCATAAGTGTGAAGCTTTATATACGCCATTATGCTACTTCACCAGTGTGTCGTCATGGTACGGGCAATAAAGAGGTGTTTTTACCGATTAGAAGTTTGTCGGTTCTAATCTTGAATCTGATATAAGATTTTTTTACTCGAAGTTTCTGGTCACGGGCTATTTATAGCAGCGAAGAAAAGAATGAAACAAAACAAAATGCAATGCAGCCAGCAATGGTGATGAGATTGCTTGTGGTTGTTGGGAGGGGGGAATGTAAGGTGTAGAAGAAAGATACGGAACTAAATACTAACAAAGTTTCCTTGTGTTTTTGTGTGTGTCATGGTTTTTTTTGCGTGAGCGTTGCGCTCATCCCGAATTGTGCGCGAACAGCTCAATGTTCAAAAAGGATTGCTTTTGGGAATGAGATTGTGAGCCCAAAAACAGAAAATCTGAGCTCACCGTTTTGGGTGTAGTCTTTCAAAAATGTTGCAATTACAACGTGCCACCTGTTATAGATTTCAAAGCCGCATATAATACAATCGATTGTATGTCGTTTCTCGGAATACCATTTCCCGGAAAACCATTTTCCGGAATGCTGTTTCCCGGAAAACCATTTCCCGGAATGTACTATTTCTCGGAATATCATTTCCCGGAATGTCCCATTTCCCGGAATATCGTTTCCCGGATTGTACCAATTCCCGGAATACCATTTCCCGGAACGTACTTTTTCTCGGCAATTTGTTATACTATTGAAATCTGAAGTACTTTGAGAACATTTGCATTTAGAACTATGTTGCTACTCAAATATTTGTTTGGTTTCCTTGTCTTTGCTCGCTGATCATGTTAGGGAATTTAAAAAAAAACTAATTCTCATGCATATGTAATTTTATTTGAAATCATTATCAATCAATCGAAAGTCCAGAAAATAGCTTATGCTAAAAAAGGCGATATCAAAGTCGTAATTTTATTTAAAATGAATAGCATTTCAAAAATATGTTACGAAAGTTTTTTAGAAGGCAAATGTATTTATTGTATTGAAATCAATAAAATTCTAAAATTATTTTCATTGATTTGCTATTGTTCCAAAGAAGGCTAATTCATATACAAATTTTTAATACGAAGTGAAATTTAAAATAACTGAAGGCTTTTTCAATGCACTGTTACTGTAAACAAATATTAGTGCGAATAAAAATCAATAAAAGTCCAAGAGTATTTTCAGGGAAACTTCAAATAGATAAAAATAACATTCTACATAAAAATCCAAAGAATATTTTTAAGAAGGCAGCATCTCAGACAGATACATTCACAATCTATAAAATTTCAAAGGTCCCAAAAATATTTATAACTGAATTTTAGGAAATATTTATATTTTTTCGTTACCTTTTACCTAATCTTCATGAAAATCAATCAACGTATTCAGGGCATTTTTAGAGTACTAATGCTTGGTTATCATAAAAATGTTGCCAACGTTGTGGAAAACACTGCCTTTTCAATTTCAAAGATGGCTGCATTTCAAGGCGTTCTAAATTAATCGTTACGAATTTAAACCATTATAGAGTACGGTATAAGCATTTTTTTCTTTGCGTAATAAGGAGATGAATCAAGATCCCAAAAAGGGATTCATAATACGACTTATGCAGCACAAAAATATTAATTTTAAGTAATTTGTTTAGCATTTCCCGCCAGCACGTTTTTTTTAATCCGAGCCCGAAATATATCTCCTGTAATGTTTGACCTAGTGTCAAAAACTAAAGTTTTTTTCAATTCCTTAGAACGATAGAAAGTGACTAACGTAGGATTTTTTTCGCTATTTTAATTTTACGCGAAACGCTGAAAATATCATTAAAATCAACAATCAATTTCATTGCTTTCGTTTCTCTTAGTCTTAAATTTACCGAAAATAGCCAAGAAAATCGATACAGACATAATTTATTAACTAAAATCCTTCGTACGTTGCTGGAGAAATTAATTTAGAATATGCTGTGAATATTTCAAAGCTCGTGGTTTGACGTGGATTTAAAAAAACGCGTTTGAAGTTTTTAGTCCGCTTGGAGTTTACCTAAAAACGATAGGACAGAATTGATAATAATACAATAAGGTATTCTGTTCGCCTTCCATTTTCTGTTATATCATTTTATTTCAATAACAAAATTTTGAAATCTTAAAAATTCTACGGTGGTGTATTATGCTTTTCACCGAAGATTACCACGCGACGGAATCAATTCAAAATAGTAAAAGAATTGAAAATATACCATTTTAACTAAATCCGCAAAATTTGGAACAAATATCAGGCAAAATATAGGGCCTGTTAGTCAGGAATAAGACGGTCATGCATTTATTCACCCCTTCACTACCAGCGGTGGGAAAATTGGAAGGTATTTGTTACTATTGTGGTACCCATTTAATTTATTGATATCCCATCCATTGGGGTGCTTTTTATTCCCCATACGATTTTTTTTAAATCCTCCCAAGTTTCTTCTTGGTTCAAAACTAAAAGCCGTCCGTAAGCTGTTCATATAATGATTAATTAAAATAATTTTTCCTAACATCGCGGAATCGAAAAGATTAAATCTTTAAAATGACAGTTTTGCAAGCTTATCGCTATCTTGTTTTTTTACCGCAATAACCACTCGATCAAAAAAAAATATTTTCAAACAACTTTTCATGTTCTACAGTAGGTAAAATCTCCTAGAACAAAATTAGCTGCATAGCAGTTCTTCTAAAAATAGGTTTGGTCGGTGAGGTACGAGTTTTTTTTTATTTTCCGGGAAATGGCATTCCGTGAAATGGTTTTTCCGGGAATTGATACATTCCGGGAAATAGTTTTCCGGGAAATGATACATTCCGGAAAATGGTTTTCCGGGAAATGGTACATTCCGGGAAACGATATTCCGGGATATGGTACATTCCGGGAAATAGTTTTCCGGGAAATACAACCGATACAAGCGATTGAGATCATCTATGGGATCTAATACACGAATATGGGTTTCTAGCTAAACCGACATATTTGATCAAATCGACTATGGATCGAGTCATGTGTTACGTCCGAGTATCGGGGACACTATCAAGTTCTTTTGAAACTCAGAAATGGTTACGGCAAAGTTATGGAGCCTCTTATCTAATGTTTAATATCTTCTGGAAAAAATGCGGCAATAAATTGCAAAAAACATTACACCTTATGCTCATATGCTCGGTTCTAAACCAGGAGGCGTGATATAGGATCATGTCAATCATTATTTCAACACTCTAATAACCAGACCTCGAAAGCAAAATTTCCAACTCGTTACATCTTAGCAGTTTAGAAAATATTGCAAACTACTATTTTTTGGGCTATCTAGACTACTGTATTACTACTATTGCATTTAGATGCGACCAAAGTTGAATTTTCTACGACTAAAAAGCCGGTGCAAGTACTGCAAAACACTGAAAATCACAATTATGTGGAGGAATTTGAATCTATCGTGAATAATCATGAATGATATAACCTTAAATTATTTGTATGTGAGCGAAACATTTCTAGAAGACCGTTGATAGTTTCCCATGTAAGGAACAAAAATATCTTCACAATACAATACAGAAAATTTATCTTCACTGGATTTATTATGAAATTAGTATGTATATGAGTGAGACATTTCTAGACTATTGCTGATAGTTTTAACTCAATGAGCTATTATATCTTCATATATAGTTCAAATTTTTTTCTTATTTTCAATTCAGATTTGTTATTTGAGCGAGTCTCATATACCAATCGACTGTGTGTGTTTTTTTTGTTTTTGTTTTTAGAGGATACCAAAAAACTTCCAAAAAAGCCATGAGACTGCAATAAAAAAAAAAATATACAAAACTCTAACGTCTCAGGGAACTGGTTTGTGTAGCAACCCGAATCGCCAAAAACCACTACTCTTGCCCAAAACCTGAGTCCTCCCCGGCACTACCTTACGGTATTACTTCGGGGAGGGGTTTTTTATGAGCATAACACCCACTTTAATTCCACTACTTGGCAGTTAGTTCCTTCAGTAGGGTTACAGCACTACTCCTCGACGGTGATGTGTTCTTCACCATCAACACAGACTGGCTATTTCTGCATGGTAGTCAGAAAGTTAGCAGTGGGTCGAAACTTTATGCTCTTCCCCTACGAAGACAATCTGGGCGACAAACTTCAGGGTGTCTAATTTACCTAGCCCTTCCCTTGTGCCATTCTGCACCGAAACTTTCTTCTCGTACCATTCAGCGCCACTTACTCGTTCAGCTCCGGGCTTGTTCGCAAACTACTCGGTCCAGTCCCCAATGATGGATCTGGCCTACTCCGAAGGAGAATTCCTAGGCGAGATTCTCCCGATACCGAGCGGTAGATTTCTCCCGATGATGATGTTCGTTTCCGTTAGCCAATTAGCTCCCCGCTTTGTTTCGATCTACTCGATGTAACCCCGGAAATGGACCTAGCTTACTCTACAGACCAGCCAGCAGGTGCTGAGGTCCATCCAGCGATTCCGGGTGGAGCGCAGCTTCCGGTTCGCTGGCGCCCCAATGATCCATTGCTAGCTATTCGACGCGGTCTGATCTCCGGCTGTGCTTCTGGTTAAGTCTGACGTCAGTATCACTGGCACCCAGATGACTAGAACCCGGTTCTACGTTGCGTACTACTCAACTGGTCCCCGGCGGGGGACCTAATCTACACCAACGGAGAGTTCCCCCCGGCGGCGGAATATCTTTCGAATTCCAATTTGTGGTTGCACGGCGACTTTCTAGTCAAGGGCGCTACTTTGTTGGTTCTTTCGCCACTTCCTCTGCATCTCGGAGAGTATACTCGTAATCACTCTGTGGACAGCGTCCCAGGCATGCTCGTCGTGGCACATCTCTTCGACGATACTGTCAACTATCACACCGTACGAAAACTTCTTCGAACCTAGACCACGTGTTCCGGTGTCTCTGGACGTTTACACACTCCGGGCAAAGGAGTGACGCAGCATGTCCAAACAGGTGCAAGTACTTCCGGAAGCATCCGTGCCCGTACAAAATCTGCATCAAATGTAAGTTCACATCTCCATGCTTCCAATGCGCCCAAGCTGGCACATTTGGGATTAGTCCTCAGCCATAGTGATGCATTTTCGGGATCATGCCGGCGATAACGCATACTACCTCCGACGATATTGTTCTGTAACCACTCGCGACTCGTACGGGCATCAGCCGGAATGTACTGTTCAGCTTTTCATGGCTCCGTTTGGTTTGCAGCGCACCAACCCAGGGAACCCCATATCGAAGTATCGATGACGAAACGGTAGATAACAGACGTCCCGTGCTGCTTTCGGACAGCCAACGTTTGGCATGATTCTCGCTATTGCTTCTGTTGCCCTCGCCGAATTTTCGCAAGCGTAGTCGACGTGGTTGTTGAAACTCAACCAGTCGACGGTTATCACTCAAAATTGTGCCCTCCAACGTCGATTTGAATCCGCTGAATCGCTTTGACGTAGCTGACCACTTGTGGTGAGTTATTTGCAGCTTGACTCCGTTCATCTAACTCTCGATCGCGTCTATTGTCTCCGTCACCGAAAACTCCACTTCTTCAAGTGTCTCACCAAGCACCTTTAGTTACATGTCGTCCGCGAAACCCACGCAGGAAAAATATTTTGTAATTTTATGTTTATTTTCATGCAGATATTTGGAGCATGAATATATATGTAAAATAAAGTTCCACTATAAATCGTGGTTTCTTCAACGAATTTTATTATAATGCTACACGTGGATTGAAAATTACAGTTTCTTCAAACGGAAAAACCAATGCACTTCAATGTATTTTTTACACGCTTATTGCTGTAAAATGAAGGACATGTAATATTACACGAACGAAAGTGTAAAATTGTATGCGTAATTTTCAATCGAAGTTTTGATTCAATCTTTGCATGTTTACATTCGTATTGATTTACATGTCGTTTAAATTTCATTATTTTTTTGTGCGCACGATTTTCCTTTCCTGGGCAGCCGCAGAGTTATGACCCCATCGTATATCCCGTTCCAAAGAGTTGGACCAAGAATGGAGCCTTGAGGAACGCACGCTGTGACTCGCATTGACTTCTGCACTTCGCTCGTCTCGCACAGCAGCACTCTGCTCTAGAAGTAGCTCTTCAGGATCTGGTATAGATAATTCCTCATTTTGTGCAGCACGACAGCAATGGCTGTCCACTTGGCGCTGTTAAATGCATTCTTAACATCTATCATGATCACAGCCCAGTATCGATATCCTCTACACTTCTGTTTAGATGCCTTCTCAGCACTCTTAACCATTGTTAGAATTGCATCCACTGTTGACGCTTCTTGCGCAATCCGAGCTGCCTCTTAGTTAGTCCGCGCTCTTCCTCCGTGCATTTCATCAACCTGTTAAGGATGATTCTTTCCAGGAATTTTCCGAGTGTATCCAGCAGATATAAGAGGCCAGATCGTCCGGTGGCTGTAGTATCAGCTTCTATACCTTCCAAATTTCGGGGAACCTTCATTTAGACACTTCTGCAGCACCATCCTGAACACGTCCGGATATACCAGGATCGCAGCTTTCAGTGCCACGTTTTCAGACACTTCGATGCTTTGTCGAGCTCATCGTTACTTACCGATCGTCCGTGTGTGCTCCTTCTTCTTCGCCGTATAGTGTTGGTGGCCAGATAGTTGCATCATGCTTCAGGAAATATATAATATATTCAACTTACTCGGGCACATTTTGGCTGGCGTCGTCAAACCCTTCATTTTCGCCATCACGACTAGGTACGCGTCGCCCTAGGGATAAGCGTCTACTTCTCGTCACAGCTCTTTGGGGCAATCTGATTTTTTAAGTCTCTCAGGTTACTCTCCAAGCCCCAGGCGTTGAAGTAACCACCAATGACTACCGGCCTCCGACCGATCAACTACTCGGTTAACTGCTCCAGCATTAGGCTGAACTGCTTTACCGTCCACCTTGGAGGAGCGTAATAGCTACACACGAACACGCCGTTGATTTTGGCGATCACGAAGCCCTCATATGAGCGTTCTACAACTTCTTGAATGGGGAATCTGCCCATAACTTTTACCACAGCCGTTCAATCGATATGAGAGTTCCCAAAATAGGTATTCCAGCGGGAGAACGCCCTCCAGCACTACGAGCCTCATCGTATTGGTCGAGTGCATGCAACCCATGGCAATGCGCAAGCAACGATACTGGATTCTCTCCAGTTTGATGAAGTGTATGTTCGAGGGTACTTTTTAAGGTTTTTTGCCCCCCCCCCCCCCTAAAAGGACGACCGATTGCCTTGCGATGGCTTCAGTCTTCTTGGATATTGAGGGGGCTTTTGACTCAGTTTCTTTCTGAGAAGCTGCACCAGAATGGTCTTTCACCGATTTTAAATAACTTTTTGCTAAACCTGTTGTCTGAAAAGCACATGCATGTCTAAGTTCCCTGTTCAACAATTTTTACGTAAATGACATTGACGATTGTCAATTCATGCACGCAAGGACAACTTGCAGACAACGCGCAGTGTCGGCTGCCGGACAAAACCTCTAAAATTTTCTTTGTTTGTAAATATTAGATCTTGAAGACGAAAGATAGATTTTTTACAGAACTTCAAAGGTGAAATAGATGATCAATTCTATAAAAAAATGTATTCAAACCTATGTTATTCAAATGAATATATCTTTTAGTTAAGATTCCGATTAGGGTCGAACTGGTTTCATTTGAAAGGTTATTCGCTGGACTTATAACTTTCCATTTAGTCGATACAAGCTTTTTTCTCACACAGACATGAAGCACGAATAATTAATCGTGCATTAAATTAAAATTATAATGTTCAAAGTGTCTGCACTTTATTTTGAAACAGTTCAGAAAGATCACTTGTAGTTAATGATACTTGAAAAGTGGTATACGTTCCAAAAATGAATCTGCTGTTTTGCCCCTTTTTGCGAGGTATGAAAAAATGTGATTTTTCATTATATGTCTGAAGGAGACGCATGATTGTGTTTGATTCCCGAAGGTACGAAATATAATTTATGAATGTCTATCAGCATTATCAACAAATGAAAAAATGTGTATTCTGCTAAAAATTCACTACACCAATTTTTTTGAAAATGAATTTTCATATATTGTGCACCTCCATATTCGTTAATGTTCAATTTTCGAACCACCCTAAGTACCAAAATTTTGAGGTAAAAATAAAAATAAAAAAATCAAATATGAATTCAGTGCGACAAAATTACCCCAATGTGAAGTTTTCATCAAATTCGGGCCACTTTTGAGGGTTTGTCCGGCTATTGTATGGAAGATGATCACTGTGCGACGGGGTGGTCTCTGTTACAGCGCCCAAGGCTACCGATTTGCGGGTGTTTCTGTTTCCGCTCTGCTTCGAACATACACTTCATCAAACTGGAGAGAAGCCAGTATCGTTGCTTGCGCATTGCCTTGGGTTGCATGCACTCGACCAATACGATGAGGCTCGTAGTGCTGGAGGGCGTTCTCCCGCTGGAAAATCGATTTTGGAAACTCTCATATCGATTGCTCATCCGATGCGACATTCTGAACTCGTTGGTGATTGGAAACCTCGAGAGGCTCGTCGAGCTTAATTCTCAAACCCGATTTTTGTCCTTGTACTTCGACTACATGGCACAGCTCATCAATCCTTCTTCGTATAATCCCAACCGCGTCCGTCTCAAAAATATTTCTGATTCTACTGTATTCTTCGACACATCCACGAAGGATCGTGGAATCCCGGACCATATACGCCCGTAAGTGATCCCCAATATATTTTATAATAAATTCCGAGAAGTCGCCGACTCAATGATCCCGCTTCAGTTTACGTCGCAGATTTAGCTGCAGTTCAGTACACCCTTGGGATCAGCGACACTCTGCCCACAGCTCACTACTTCATCATTTCGGAAAGCCTCAGCTCTTTCGAGGCTCTTCGTGCGATGAAGCCCAAAAAGAAATTCTCGTATTTTCTGGGGAAGATACGGGAGTTCTTGTATACGTTATCTAAAAAATCTTACCAGATTATCTTTGTTTGGGTCCCATCTCATTGCTCTATCCCAGGCAATAAAAAGGCCGACTCTTTAGTAAAGGGGGAGCATTAGATGGATATATATATACGAAAGACCAATCTGCTTCAACGATTTTTTTTAGTATTTGTCATCAAAGGACACTCAACAGTTGGCAAACCTTGTGGAGCAATGGTGAACTTAGACGGTGGCTACATTCCATTATCCCAAAGGTATCAACGAAGTCTTGGTTCAGGGGGATTGATGTGGATCGGGATTTCATTCGTGTTTTGTCCCGGCTTATGTCCAACCACTACACCTTGGATGCGCATTTGCGGCGTATTGGGCTTGCGGACAGTAGTCTGTGACCTATCACGACATCGAGCACGTTGTCTGGGTATGGGCCGGGTATTATGACGCCAGGTCTCAGTTAAAAGATTCCCTTCGGGCCCTAGGTAGACCACCCAATATTCCAGTTCGGGATATGCTGGCAAATCGCGATCTTCCCTTTATGTCCCTTATTTATATTTTCATAAAAACGATAAATATGCCAATTTAGCTCCTCTTTTTTTATTTCTCGTTTTTAGAAGTTCCCTGTCCTGCTTTGTGGAGCCGATCAGCATCAAAGTGCCATTATGTGACCGCCGTCGCCTTTGCCACGCAATTTGAGGCGAAAGCGACCCGATTTCGCAGGTCCGATGAATCCCACTCATCAACCCGGGTCATGACGTCTGACATGTCGCTGATCTCCCGTTTGCCTGAAAGTGGCAAGTTTGGTCTTCTTACCTGTCAACATATCCGCCTACTCTCTTCTGTCCCTGATATAACTGCTGCAACACCGATGTTGGAAACAATCCAAATTTGCATTCTGTAATCCTAGTTTTAAGATAGTTGTATTTTTGTCATAAAAATATTCTTTCGCACCTTGTATATCGAACTGCATTTCTAGTTTTAAGATAGCTGTTCAATTTCTCATAAAAACTTATTCCCCTTTCAAACTGTATTCTTAATTTAAAAATAGCTGTAAAATTTTTCGTAAAAAAAACTTATGTTCCCCCTTTTGTATATCAAACTCGATTCCTAGTTTTAAAATAGTTGCAAAAAAAATCTGAAAGCCTATTGTATCCTACTTTTGTATATAGCATTGCATTTCTAGCTTTAAGATTGCTGTAAAAAATCCCTCTTGTTGTAAAAAATATTTCAAATTGTAACCTTCTAGTTTTAAGATATCAAAAATGTAAAAAAATGAATTTGGCACCGCTAAGCTAACGCATTTGTGACTATCAAATAAACGAACTGAATAAAATAAATCTGTTTTAATCCACCTAGTGGTGCTATTGTGTCTTTCTCATTTGTCCAAACTACGATTCCATGGCTGATTATGTTCAATACAATGATGGAAATATATATGACATATTCAGTACGATTTGCACATACATACAGCCAAGATCTTGAGATACTATGTGTCGACACTGAAACATCGCTTGAAACTAGCGGCGGATCAAGGAGGAAGATCCGAGGGGTCTGGATCCTGCCGAAAATTTTCAATTTGTTAAGAAATTTTAAACTAGTTTTAATTTTAAAGTAGCAACCCCTCATTGCATACTCCTACCTAAGCCTATATAGATCAAAAAATTTAGGCCGGGATTAGGTTGACGATTTTTATAGTGATTGCATAACATTTCGGGCCTAGGTAGACCACCCAATATTCCAGTTCGGGATATGCTGGCAAATCGCGATCTTCCCTTTATGTCCCTTATTTATATTTTCATAAAAACGATAAATATGCCAATTTAGCTCCTCTTTTTTTATTTCTCGTTTTTAGAAGTTCCCTGTCCTGCTTTGTGGAGCCGATCAGCATCAAAGTGCCATTATGTGACCGCCGTCGCCTTTGCCACGCAATTTGAGGCGAAAGCGACCCGATTTCGCAGGTCCGATGAATCCCACTCATCAACCCGGGTCATGACGTCTGACATGTCGCTGATCTCCCGTTTGCCTGAAAGTGGCAAGTTTGGTCTTCTTACCTGTCAACATATCCGCCTACTCTCTTCTGTCCCTGATATAACTGCTGCAACACCGATGTTGGAAACAATCCAAATTTGCATTCTGTAATCCTAGTTTTAAGATAGTTGTATTTTTGTCATAAAAATATTCTTTCGCACCTTGTATATCGAACTGCATTTCTAGTTTTAAGATAGCTGTTCAATTTCTCATAAAAACTTATTCCCCTTTCAAACTGTATTCTTAATTTAAAAATAGCTGTAAAATTTTTCGTAAAAAAAACTTATGTTCCCCCTTTTGTATATCAAACTCGATTCCTAGTTTTAAAATAGTTGCAAAAAAAAAAATCTGAAAGCCTATTGTATCCTACTTTTGTACATAGCATTGCATTTCTAGCTTTAAGATTGCTGTAAAAAATCCCTCTTGTTGTAAAAAATATTTCAAATTGTAACCTTCTAGTTTTAAGATATCAAAAATGTAAAAAAATGAATTTGGCACCGCTAAGCTAACGCATTTGTGCCTATCAAATAAACGAACTGAATAAAATAAATCTGTTTTAATCCACCTAGTGGTGCTATTGTGTCTTTCTCATTTGTCCAAACTACGATTCCATGGCTGATTATGTTCAATACAATGATGGAAATATATATGACATATTCAGTACGATTTGCACATACATACAGCCAAGATCTTGAGATACTATGTGTCGACACTGAAACATCGCTTGAAACTAGCGGCGGATCAAGGAGGAAGATCCGAGGGGTCTGGATCCTGCCGAAAATTTTCAATTTGTTAAGAAATTTTAAACTAGTTTTAATTTTAAAGTAGCAACCCCTCATTGCATACTCCTACCTAAGCCTATATAGATCAAAAAATTTAGGCCGGGATTAGGTTGACGATTTTTATAGTGATTGCATAACATTTCTATATGAGAAAGGCAAAACCAGTTATTGAATTTTGTTATTGAAATTTACGTTGTTTCGTTTATTTCCTAAATCTAGAAACTGGTTCCCCAAAAAAATATCACAAAGGAGAAGCGCGGACTGTCCAAGATGCAGCTCGGATTGCGGCAAGGAGCATCGACAGTGGATGCAATTCAGACAGTGCTCAAGAGTTCTGAGAAGGTATCTAAACAGAAGTGAAGAGGAGATTGCTGTAGTCACGATAGATGTTAAGAATGCATTTACCAGCGCCAGCTGGGAAGCCATCGCTGCAGCGCTGCACAGAATGACGGTTTCCAACTCTCTACGCCAGATCCTGAAGAGTTACTTCTAGAGCAGAGAGCTGCTATAAGACTAGCGAAGTGCAGAAGTCAATGCGAGTCACAGCGGGCGTTCCTCAAGGCTCCTTTCTTGGTCCAACTCTTTGGAACGGGATGTACGATGGGGTCATAACTCTGCGGCTGCCCAGGAAAGTGAAAATCTTGTATTTCGCGGACGACATGTAACTAACGGTGATGGGTGAGACATTTGAAGAAGTGAAGTTGTCGGTGACGGAGACAATAGACGCGATCGAGAGCTGGATGAACGGGATCAAGCTGCAAATAGCTCACCACAAGTTGTTAGTCAGCAACTGCAAAGCGGTACAGCGGATGCAGATCACCGTTGAGGGCACGTGATTGCATCGAATCGTGCACTGCACTGTGGTCCCAAAGAGTAAAAAAGGGTTTTTTTATTGCATCAAAACTGTTGACTTTTGCAATGTGGTGTCTTCGAGAAAAAAACTCCCCTTCTTTCTGTCTTATCGGATTGATGATTAATCTTCCTAGTAGTGAGTTACGAAATTTATTTTCTACAATAATTCAGATAGACAAACACTTACTTCAGTAAACTAGTGGAGAACTCACTGCAAACATTTTACCAGAAGACTTAAACTCTCTAGCTTTTATGCTTTTTGAAATATAGGGGATTATTTGTGAAAGACCCCTTAAAAGCAGTTTTTTCATCATAAGTTTTCTTCTAGATTTTTTCCACTATATAAATGTTCTAGAACATTGTTTAGGTTGTTAAACTGCATTACTTTGCCAAAGACGGAAACTTGATATCGCTAGTATGTGTGGAGATATTAACGTTTCGTGATTGAAAATAGCTCTTTTTCCAATACTGATAACTTTTAAACGGGCAAACCACTCGGTAAACAAATTAAAGTGCAAGAAAAACACAACAAATGTTGGAAAAATCAGATCTCCCCCAAGGCGGCCCTCTATGGAAATACTCGAGTTAAAGTTTGTCTCATTCCGTCATCAAATGCATGTTCCCCTATTTACCATTTTGTTGCACTTGCGCTATTGTTATGAAGTAGGCGCAACGGAATTGTCAGTTTCTAATGTCAGACGTATGTATTAAGTTGTTAAATAACTGTAACTTTCGATTTACTTAAGACGTGCCAACAAAAGTGAGAAAGGCTAATTATTGCGACTTTAACCCTTCATTTCAGAGCTAATAGTAATATATAGTAATGTAATTGAACTAATTGTAATATAATGTAATGTAATGGAATGAGACAAACTTCAACGCTAGTATTTCCATAAAGGGCCGCCTTGGGGAGATCAGGTTTTTCCAGCATTGGTTGTGCTTTTCTTGCACTTTAATTTGTTTATCGAATTGTTTGCTCGTTGTTGCCCGCTTAAAAGTTATCCGCATTGGAAAAAGAGCTATTTTCAATCAAGAAACGTGAATATCTCCACACATACTAGCGATATCAAGTTTCTGTCTTTGGCAAACTAATGCAGTTTAACAGTTTAAACAATGTTCTAGAACATTTATATAGTGGAAAAAATCTAGAAGAAAACTTATGATTTAAAAACTGCTTTTAAGGGGCCTTTCACAAATAATGCCCTATATCGCGAAAAGCGTAAAAGCTAGAGAGTTCAAGTCTTCAGGTAGAATATTTGCAATGAGTGTCTCCACTAGTATACTGAAGTAAGTGTTTATCTATCTGAATTATTGAAGAAAATAAATTTCGTAACTCACTACTAGGGGGATTAATCATCAATTCGATAAGACATAAAGAAGGGGAGTTCCATTCCAAGAAATTTTCTCAAAAACACCACATTACTATAGTCAACAGTTTTGATGCAATCTAAAAGCCCCTTTTTTGCTCTTTGGGACCACTGTGCACTGTAGCAATTTGGAGTGATTACCGCGAGGGCAACAAAAGCAATAGCGAGAATCATGCCAAATGTCGGCTACCGAGACGAGACGTATGCTATCTACTGTTTCGTCATCGATACTTCGATATGAGGTTCCTGCCTGGGGTGCTGCGCTGAAAACCAAGCGGAATCGTGAAAAGCTGAACCGGACATTCCGGCTGATGCCCGTACGAGTCGCGAGTGGTTACAGAACAATATCGTCGGAGGTAGTATGCGTTATCGCCGGCATGATCCCGAAAATGCATCACTATGGCTGAGGACTAATCCCAAATGTGACAGCTTGGGTGCATAGGAAACATGGAGATGTGAACTTACATTTGATGCAAATTTTGTACGGACACGGATGCTGCAGAGGAAGTGGCGAAAGAACCAACAAAGTACGCCCTTGGCTAGAAAGTCGCCGTTAAATCACAAATTGGGATTCGCGAGAAATTCCGCCGCCGGGGAAGTATCCGTTGGTGTAGATTGGGTCCCCCGCCGGGGACCAGTTGAGTAGTACGCAACGTAGAACCGGGTTCGAGTCATCTGGGCGCCAGTGATACGGACGTCAGACTTAACCGGAATCGCCGGACCGACCTTAACACCCTACCGGATAGCTCGTGAGTAGGGTAGATGCACAGCCGGGGATCAGACTGCGTCGAATAGCTAGCAATGGATCATTGGGGCGCCAGTGAACCGGAAGCTACGCTCCACCCGGAATCGCTGGATGGACCTTAGCACCTACTGGCTGGTCCGTAGAGTAGGCTAGGTCCATCGCTGGGGCTACATCGAGCAGATCGGAACAAAGCGGGGAGCTTATTGACTCACGGAAACGAACATCGGCATCGGGAGAAATCTACCGCTCGGTATCGGGAGAACCTGTCTCGCCTAGGAATTCTCCTTCGGAGTAGGCCAGATCCATCGCTGGGGACTGGACCGAGTAGTTTGCGAACAAGTCGGGAGTTGAACGAGTAAGTGGTGCTGAATGGTACGAGAAGAAAGTTTCGGTGCAAAGTGGCACAAGGGAGCCGAAGAGCTAGGTAAATTAGACACTCTGAAGTTTGCCGCCCAGATTGTCTTCGTAGGGGAAGAGCATAAAGTTTCGACCCACTGCTAGCTTTCCGACTACCATGTAGAAATTGCCAGTCTGTGTTGATGGTGAAGAACACACCACCGTCGAGGAGTAGTGCTGTAATCCTACTGAAGGAACTAACTGCTAAGTAGTGGAATTAGAGTGGGTGTTATACTCATAAAAACCCCCTCTCCGAAGTAATGCCGTAAGGTAGTGCCGGGGAGGATTCAGGTTTTAGGCAAGAGTAGTGGTTTTTGGCGAGTCGGGTGGCAACACAAACCAGCTCCCTGAGACGTTACAGTTTAATATATTTTTTTCCTGCAGCCTCAGGGCTTTTTTGGAAGTTTTTTGCTATCCTCTAAAAACAAAAACAAAAAAAACACACACAGTCGATTGGTATATGAGACTCGGCCAAATAACAAATCGGAATTGAAAATAAGAAAATTTTCTGAACTATATATGAAGATATAATAGCTCATTGAGTTAAAACTATCAGCAATAGTCTAGAAATGTCTCGCTCATATACATACTAATTTCATAATAAATCCAGTGAAGATAAATTTTCTGTATTGTATTGTGAAGATATTTTTGTTCCTTACATGAGAAACTATCAACGGTCTTCTAGAAATGTTTCGCTCACATACAAATAATTTAAGGTTATATCATTCATGGTTATTCACGATAGATTTAAATTCTTCCACATAATTGTAATTTTCAGTGTTTTGTAGTACTTGCACCGACTTTTTAGTCGTAGAAAATTCAACTTTGGTCGCATCTAAATGCAGTAGTAGTAATACAGCAGTCTAGATAGCCCAAAAAATAGTAGTTTGCAATATTTTCTAAACTGCTAAGATGTAACGAGATGGAAATTTCGCTTTCGAGGTCTGGTTATTAGAGTGTTGAAATGATGATTGACATGATCCTATATCACGCCTCTTGGTTTAGAACCGAGCATATGAGCATAAGGTGTAATGTTTCTTCCTTCGAACCTCTTGCTCTCGTGTACATATTTATTACCATTTATTACCGCATTTTTTCCGAAGATATTAAACATTAGATAGTCCTTCCTGAGTTCAAAAGAACTTAATAGTGTCCCCGATACTCGGACGTAACACATCACTCGATCCATAGTCGATTTGATCAAATATGTCGGTTTAGCTAGAAACCCATATTCGTGTATTAGATCCCATAGGTGATCTCAATTGATTGTATCACGTTGTAATTGCAACACTTTTGAAAGACTAGTCGATTCGAAAATATTTCGTTTGTTGTGATGCATGCCCTAGTAAAACCTGCTCTGAATTCCCCATTTTTCTCTATGGGCAGCGGTGAACACTTTGTAGGTGGCATTCAGCAATGTGATTCACTGGTACTTGCAACAATCCAGCTTATCATCTTTGTTATAGACGGGACATGTGTACTACTCCCTCATTATTTTATATGAAGAGTAAACTGAACGAATTTCTATTCGAAAGGTTCAAGCCAGCAATAAGAACGTAGGGAAACGTATATCTGCAAAAACAAACACGGACATTTAAAAACTACAGCCATTTTCAAAATCTCTCTCGATTTAGCAGAAGCTTTTACTAGATCGAACAATCGACTAATGATACATATGCATACTATGCTGAAGTATGCTCTCCAAAATGTGATTTTGTGTAAAGGTTTGGGAGAAAAGTTCTTCATTCAAACATAGAAACAAACATTTACGGAAAATCACCTATAATTCTCACAAGCTGACATCAGCAGCCTGGTAAATATAAACATTTGAATTGTGCGTTTATTTCCCCGGCAAGCAGTTTATCGTCTATTTATTCTTCATTAGTGGGAGGGTAACCAAATTTTCACCTCTCAAGAACTTGCGAAAAGCTACTGACAATGCAATATGGAAGCTCCACCTCAACGGCATCCCTTATTATTGAACGCCCAGGCAGTTTAGTAACTATAATAACATATCGGAAAGAATGAAATATTCAAACCAACAGTCAGACTAGAAATCATCAATGGGGAAACACGTGGCTGCAACCATGCGGTAGCATGCGGCTAACCGACATTTGTGATTTCTTACCTGTTTCATCATTGTGCTATATGATCGGTGTAAAGTCAGACCGGACTAAGTAGTAAAATCTCAAAAGATAAGAAAATGAAAGGATTGAATCAAAAATTTATTCTTCAGCTACATTTCATTTGCGCCAGATTTGAAAAATATTATCATTAGTATGAATTATGAAATGAATCCATTGCGGATAATACCGTAAAGAATGCAAAGATTCAATCTTTGTACACGTTTTTCTCTGTATCAATGTAATATCGCTTAGTCCGGTCTGGCACAAAACCGACATCTTTCATGCGCGTGCGCTTTGTATTCATTTTCACTGAAGTTAGAATGGACACACGGCATTTGGTAAAAATGCGGCTGCAAATATGGGTATTTCATCAACTTTACTAAAATATGAATAACTCAAAAACGAAGCATTGTAGCTATGTAATGTAAGCGAACGAAAAATTCTACACAAAGAAAGCAACAATCCTATGCAATAATATGGAGTACTTTTGAATAAAATATCGGAGATATTTTGGTTCGAACTAGAAAATGCTAGCCGTGAGTAATCATCAAAATTTTAAAATTTTAGTTATGCCAAAAAATAGCTTATTTTTTTGCGCAACTTTCTCGTGTAAAGTTGCGCAAGGAATTAAGCTATTTTTTGGTATAACTAAAATTTTAAAATTTTGATGATTACTCACGGCTAGCATTTTCTAGTTCGAACCAAAATATCTCCGATATTTTATTCAAAAGTACCCCATATTATTGCATAGGATTGTAGCCTGTTTTGCGTAGAATTTTTCGTTCGCTTACATTATATAGCTACGATGCTTCGTTTACGAGTTATTCGAGTTATATTTTAGTAAAGTTGATGAAATACCCATATTTACAGCCGCATTTCTACCAAATGCCGTATGTCCAGTCTAACTTCAGTGAAAATGTATACAAAGCGCACGCGCATGCAAGATGTCGGTTTTGTGCCAGACCGGACTAAGCGATATTACATTGATACAGAGAAAAACGTGTACAAAGATTGAATCCTTGCATTCTTTACGGTATTTTCCGCAATGGATTTATTCCATAATTCATGCTAATGATAACATTTTTCAAATCTGGCGCAAATGAAAGGTAGCTGAAGAAGAAATTTTTGATTCATTCCTTTCATCATCCCATCTTTTGAGATTTTACTACTTAGTCCGGTTTGACTTTGCACCGATCATATAGCACAATGGTGAAACAGGTAAGAAATCGCAAATGTCGGTTAGCCGCATGCTACCGCATGGTTGCAGCCACGTGTTTCCCCATTGATGATTTCTATAGTCTGACTGTTGGTTTGAATATTTCATTCTTTCCGATATGTTATTATAGTTACTAAACTGCCTGGGCGTTCAATAATAAGGGATGCCGTTGAGGTGGAGCTTCCATACTGCATTGTCAGTAGCTTTTCGCAAGTTCTTGAGAGGTGAAAATTTGGTTACCCTCCCACTAATGAAGAATAAATAGACGATAAACTGCTTGCCGGGGAAATAAACGCACAATTCAAATGTTTATATTTACCAGGCTGTTGATGTCAGCTTGTGAGAATTATAGGTGATTTTCCGTAAATGTTTGGGAGCAAAATTCTTCATTCTATGTTTGAATTAAGAATTTTTCTCCCAAACCTTTACACAAAATCACATTTTGGAAAGCATACTTCAGCATAGTATGCATATGTATCATTAGTCGATTGTTCGATCTAGTAAAAGCTTCTGCTAAGTCGAGAGAGATTTTGAAAATGGCTGTAGTTTTTAAATGTCCGTGTTTGTTTTTTGCAGATATACGTTTCCCTACGTTCTTATTGCTGGCTTGAACCTTTCGAATAGAAATTCGTTCAGTTTACTCTTCATATAAAATAATGAGGCAGTAGTACACATGTCCCGTCTATAACAAAGGTGATAAGCTGGATTGTTGCAAGTACCAGTGAATCACATTGCTGAATGCCACCTACAAAGTGTTCACCGCTGCCCATAGAGAAAAATGGGGAATTCAGAGCAGGTTTTACTGCGTCATGCATCACAACAAACGAAATATTTTCGATTCGACTAGTCTTTAAAAAATGTTGCAATTACAACGTGCCACCTGTTTATAGATTTCAAAGCCGCATATTATACAATCGATTGAGATCACCTATGGGATCTAATACACGAATATGGGTTTCTAGCTAAACTGACATATTTGATCAAATCGACTATGGATCGAGTGATGTGTTACGTCCGAGTATCGGGGACACTATCAAGTTCTTTTGAAACTCAGGAAGGACTACGGCAAAGTTATGGAGCCTCATATCTGATGTTTTATATCTTAGGGAAAAAATGCGATAATAAATGGTAATAAATATGTACACGAGAGCAAGAGGTTCGAAGGAAGAATCATTACACCTTATGTTCATATGCTCGGTTCTAAACCAAGAGGCGTGATATAGGACCATGTCAATCATCATTTCAACACTCTAATAACCAGACCTCGAAAGCGAAATTTCCATCTCGTTACATCTTAGCAGTTTAGAAAATATTGCAAAATACTATTTTTTTGGGCTATCTAGACTACTGTATTACTACTACTGCATTTAGATGCGACCAAAGTTGAATTTTCTACGACTAAAAAGTCGGTGCAAGTACTACAAAACACTGAAAATTACAATTATGTGGAAGAATTTAAAACTATCGTGAATAACCATGAATGATATAACCTTAAATTATTTGTATGTGAGCGAAACATTTCTAGAAGACCGTTGATAGTTTCTCATGTAAGGAACAAAAATATCTTCACAATACAATACAGAAAATTTATCTTCACTGGATTTATTATGAAATTAGTATGTATATGAGTGAGACATTTCTAGACTACTGCTGATAGTTTTAACTCAATGAGCTATTATATCTTCATATATAGTTCAGAAAATTTTCTTATTTTCAATTCAGATTTATTATTTGGCCGAGTCTCATATACCAATCGACTGTGTGTGTTTTTTGGTTTTTGTTTTTAAAGGATAGCAAAAAACTTCCAAAAAAGCTCTGAGGCTGCAGGAAAAAAATACATTAAACTGTAACGTCTCAGGGAGCTGGTTTGTGTTGCCTCTCGACTCGCCAAAAACCACTACTCTTGCACAAAACCTGCGTCCTCCCCGGCACTACCTCACGGCATTACTTCGGGGAGGGGCTTTTTTATGAGCATAGCACCCACTCTAATTCCACTACTTAGCAGTTAGTTCTTTCAGTAGGGTTACAGCACTACTCCTCGACGGTGGTGTGTTCTTCACCATCAACACAGACTGGCAATTTCTACATGGTAGTCGGAAAGCTAGCAGTGGGTCGAAACTTTATGCTCTTCCCCTACGAAGACAATCTGGGCGGCAAACTTCAAAGTGTCTAATTTACCTAGCCCTTCGGCTCCCTTGTGCCACTCTGCACCGAAACTTTCTTCTCGTACCATTCAGCACCACTTACTCGTTCAGCTCCCGACTTGTTCGCGAACTACTCGGTCCAGTCCCCAACGATGCATCTGGCCTACTCCGAAGGAGAATTCCTAGGCGAGACAGGTTCTCCCGATACCGAGCGGTAGATTTCTCCCGATGCCGATGTTCGTTTCCGTGAGTCAATTAGCTCCCCGCTTTGTTCCGATCTACTCGATGTAGCCCCAGCGATGGACCTAGCCTACTCTACGGACCAGCCAGTAGGTGCTAAGGTCCATCCAGCGATTCCGGGTGGAGCGTAGCTTCTGGTTCACTATTCGACGCGGTCTGATCCCCGGCTGTGCATCTACCCTACTCACGAGCTATCCGGTAGGGTGTTAAGGTCGGTCCGGCGATTCCGGTTAAGTCTGACGTCCGTATCACTGGCGCCCAGATGACTCGAACCCGGTTCTACGTTGCGTACTACTCAACTGGTCCCCGGCGGGGGACCTAATCTACACCAACGGATAGTTCCCCGGCGGCGGGATTTCTCGCGAATCCCAATTTGTGATTTAACGGCTACTTTCTAGCCAAGGGCGTACTTTGTTGGTCCCTTCGCCACTTCCTCTGCATCTCGGAGAGTATACTCGTAACCACTCTATTTACAGCGTCCCAGGTATGCTCGTCGTGGCACATCTCTTCAACGATACTGACAACTATCACACCCTACGAAAACTTCTCCGAACCTAGACCACATGTTCCTGTGTCTTTGCACGTTTACACACTCCGGGCAAAGGAGTGCCGAAGCATGTCCAAACCGGTGCAAGTACTTCCGGCAGCATCCGCGCCCGTACAAAATTTGCATCAAATGTAAGTTCACATCTCCATGTTTCCTATGCACCCAAGCTGTCACATTTGGGATTAGTCCTCAGCCATAGTGATGCATTTTCGGGATTATGCCGGCTAGAACGCATACTACCTCCGACGATATTGTTCTGTAACCACTCGCGACTCGTACGGGCATCAGCCGGAATGTCCTGTTCAGCTTTTCACGATTACGCTTGGTTTTCAGCGCAGCACCCCAGGCAGGAACCTCATATCGAAGTATCGATGACGAAACGGTAGATAGCATACGTCTCGTGCTGCTTCTCGGACAGCCGACGTTTGGCATGATTCTCGCTATTGCTTTTGTTGCCCTCGCCGAATTTTCGCAAGCGTAGTCGACGTGGTTGTTGAAACTCAACCAGTCGTCGGTTATCACTCCAAATTGCTACAGTGCACAGTGGTCCCAAAGAGCAAAAGAGGGGCTTTTAGATTGCATCAAAACTGTTGACTATAGTAATGTGGTGTTTTTGAGAAAGTTTCTTGGAATGGAACTCCCCTTCTTTATGTCTTATCGAATTGATGATTAATCCCCCTAGTAGTGAGTTACGAAATTTATTTTCTTCAATAATTCAGATAGATAAGCGCTTACTTCAGCAAATTAGTGGAGACACTCATTGCAAACATTTTACCTGATGACTTGAACTCTCTAGCTTTTATGCTTTTTGAGATATAGGGCATTATTTGTGAAATACCCATTAAAAGCAGTTTTTAAATCATAAGTTTTCTTCTAGATTTTTTCCACTATATAAATGTTCTAGATCATTATTTAAACTGTTAAACTGCATTACTTTGCCAAAGACAGAAACTTGATATCGCTAGTATGTGTGGAGATATTCACGTTTCATGATTGAAAATAGTTCTTTTTCCAATGCGGATAACTTTTAAGTGGGCAACAACGAGCAAACCACTCGATAAACAAATTAAAGTGCAAGAAAAGCACAATCAATGCTGGAAAAACCAGATCTCCCCAAGGCGACCCTTTATGGAAATACTAGAGTTGAAGTTTGTCTCATTCCATTACATTACATTATATTACAATTAGTTCAATTTCATTACTATATATTACTATTAGCTCTGAAATAAAGGGTTAAAGTCGCAATAATTAGCCTTTCTTACATTTGTTGGCACGTCTTAAGTAAATCGAAAGTTACAGTTGTTTGACAACTTAATACATACGTCTGACATTAGAAACTGACAATTCCGTTGCGCCTACTTCATAACAATGGCGCAAGTGCAACAAAATGGTAAATAGGGGAACATGAATTTGATGACGGAATGAGACAAACTTTAACTCGAGTATTTCCATAGAGGGCCGCCCTGGGGAGATCTGATTTTTCCAACATTTGTTGTAAATTTCGTAACTCACTACTAGGGGGATTAATCATCAATCCGATAAGACAGAAAGAAGGGGAGTTTTTTCTCGAAGACACCACATTGCTAAAGTCAACAGTTTTGATGCAATCTAAAAAAACCCTTTTTGCTCTTTGGGACCACTGTGCAGTGCACGCTTCGATACAATCACGTGCCCTCAACGGTGATCTGCATCCGCTGTACCGCTTTGCAGTTGCTGACCAACAACTTGTGGTGAGCTATTTGCAGCTTGATCCCGTTCATCCAGCTTTCGATCGCGTCTATTGTCTCCGTCATCGACAACTCCACTTCTTCAAGTGTCTCACCCATCACTGTTATTTACATGTCGTCCGCGAAATCCAAGATTTTCACTTTCCTGGGTAGCCGCAGAATTATGACCCCATCGTACATCCCGTTCCAAAGAGTTGGACCAAGAAAGGAGCCTTGAGGAACGCCCACTGTGACTCGCATTGACTTCTGCACTTCGCTAGTCTCTTATAGCAGCTCTCTGCTCTAGAAGTAGCTCTTCAGGATCTGGCGTAGATAGTCGGAAACCGTCATTCTGTGCAGCGCTGCAGCGATGGCTTCCCAGCTGGCGCTGGTAAATGCATTCTTAACATCTATCGTGACTACAGCAATCTCCTCTCCACTTCTGTTTAGATACCTTCTCAGAACTCTTGAGCACTGTCTGAATTGCATCCACTGTCGATGCTCCTTGCCGCAATCCGAGCTGCATCTTGGACAGTCCGCGTTTCTCCTTTGTGCCATTTTTTTGAGAAACCAGTTTCTAGGTTTAAGAAATAAACGAAACAACGTAAATTTCAATAACAAAATTAAATAACTGTTTTTGCCTTTCTCATATAGAAATGTTATGCAATCACTATAAAAATCGTCAACCTAATCTCGGCCTAAATTTTTTGACCTATATAGGCTTAGGTAGGAGTATGCAATGAGGGGTTGCTACTTTAAAATTAAAACTAGTTTAAAATTTCTTAACAAGTTGAAAATTTTCGGCAGGATCCAGACTCCTCGGATCTTCCTCCTTGATCCGCCGCTAGTTTCAAGCGATGTTTCAGTGTCGACACATCGTATCTCAAGACCTTGGCTGTCGATCCATTGTATGTATGTGCAAATCGTACTGAATAGGTAATATACATTTACAGCATTGTATTGAACATAATCAGCCATGGAATCGTAGTTTGGACAAATGAGAAAGGCACAATAGCACCACTAGGTGGAATAAAACAGGTTTTTTTTATTCAGTTCGTTTATTTGTTAGGCACAAATGCGTTAGCTTAGCGGTGCCAAATTCATTTTTTTACATTTTGGATATCTTAAAACTAGAAGGTTACAAATTTGAAATATTTTTTACAAGGGGGATTTTTTACAGCAATCTCAAAGCTAGAAATGCAATGCTATATACAAAAGTAGGATACAATAGGTTTTCAGATTTTTTTTGCAGCTATCTTAAAACTAGGAATCGAGTTTGATATACAAAAGGAGGAACATAAGTTTTTTTACGAAAAATTTTACAGCTATTTTTAAATTAAGAATACAGTTTGAAAGGAGAACAGGTTTTTATGAGAAATTGAACAGCTATCTTAAAACTAGGAATACAGTTCGATATACAAGGTGGGAAAGGATATTTTTATGACAAAAATACAGCTATCTTCAAACTAGGATTACAGAATGCAAATGTGAATTATTTCCAACATCGGTGTTGCAGCAGTTATATCAGGAACAGAAGAGAGTAGGCGGATATGTTGACAGGTAAGAAGACCACACTTGCCACTTTCAGGCAAACGGGAGATCAGCGACATGCCAAACGTCAAGACTCTGATGCTGATCGGCTCCACAAGGCAGGACAGGGAACTTCTAAAAACGAGAAATAAAAAAGAGGAGCTAAATTGGCATATCTATCGTTTTTATGAAAATATAAATAAGGGACATAAAGGAAAGATCGCGATTTGCCAGCATATCCCGAACTGGAACATTGGGTGGTCTACCTAGGGCTCGAAGGGAATCTTTTAACTGAGACCTGGCGTCATAATTACCGGCCCATACCCAGACAACGTGCTCGATGTCGTGATAGCCCTCGTCACAAGCGCACAGACTACTCTCCGCAAGCCCAATACGTCTCAAATGCGCATCCGAGGTGTAGTGGTTGGACATAAGCTGGGACATAACACGAATGAAATCCCGATCCACATCAATCCCCCTGAACCATGACTTCGTTGATACCTTTGGGATAATGGAATGTAGCCACCGTCCAAGTTCACCATTGCTCCACAAGGTTTGCCAACTGTTGAGTGTCCTTTGATGACAAATACTAAAAAAATCGTTGAAGCAGATTGGTCTTTCGTATATATATCCATCTAATGCCCCCCTTTACTAAAGAGTTGGCCTTTCCATTGCCCGGGATAGAACAATGAGATGGGACCCAAACAAAGGTAATCTGGTAAGATTTTTTAGATAACGTATACAAGGACTCCCGTATCATCCCCAGAAAATACGAGAATTGCTTTTTGGGCTTCATCGCACGAAGAGCCTCGACAGAGCTGAGGCTTTCCGAGATGAAGTAGTGATCTGTGGGCAGAGTGCCGTGATCCCAAGGCTGTAGGGGAAAGAGGGTAACAGTGGAACTATGTAAACGTATTGTTTTCATAGTTCCACGGTTACCCTCTTTCCCCTACTAAATTGCAGCTAACTCTGCGACGTAAACTAAAGCGGGATCATTGAGCTTGAATGAAGCGGTGATAGTATTATTGAAGATACCGAAGCCAGTGGACCCTTCGAGATTTGATCCGTCAGTGTACAACATTTTGTAACAGACGACTTATCGGAATTTATTATAAAATATATTGTGAATCACTTACGGGCGTACATGGTCCGGGATTCCACGATCTTTCGTGGATGTGTCGAAGAATACAGTAGAATCAGAAATATTAGGGAGACGGACGCGGTTGGGATTATACGAAGAGGGATTGATGCGCTGTTCCATGTAGTCGAAGTACAAGGACATAAATCGGGTTTGAGAATTAAGCGCTCGTTGAGCTCTTGAAGTTTCCAATCACCAACGAGTTCAGAATGTCGCATCGGATGAGCAATCGATATGAGAGTTCCCAAAATCGATTTTCCAGCGGAAGAACGCCCTCCAGCACTACGAGACTCATCGTATTGGTCGAGTGCATGCAACCCAAGGCACAGTGGCGTAGCCAAGGGAGGGGGTGGGGGTTGGGGGTTAAAACCTCCTCCAAACCAAAATATTTGAATTGAAGAAAAAAAAAGTTTGATGCTGACTAGTTTATTAAATATTCAAATAATAATTTTGGAAGTTTATTATCTGTTCAATACGTTGAGAACCTAATGTTTCAAACGTTATGGGGATTTTTGTAAGTTTTGAGAATGGGATCTTGTAACTAATATTTTAGTGAGGAACCTATAGTTGATAAATCATGTAAATATCAAGCAAAATAGCTCAATGAAAACGCCTACATAGAAACTGATGAAAAATGGCGTTTTACGCTTGTCTCTAACAGGTGAGAATCGGTTTTTATGTACATTTGATTTTTTTGGGTTATCACTTATATAAAGTGCCACTAGCTAATATTGGTAATAAAAAAATTGAAATTTTTCACGTTTTTCGCTATTTTGGTGTACATTTGGGTATCGAATTGAATGGCGCCAAGATTCCATAATTTGAAAACCATCAGCCTTTGGAGGTTTAGTATTTAGCAGCATAATGTTGTTGATTAATTTTTCCAGTTGGATGCATTACTAATTCCAATCAAATTTAGTTCGAGACTTAGTGTCTTCAGCAAAGTTTTCAAGAGTGTTATTGCAAATAGCTTGGTTGAAGATAGGCGGCAACAAAAAATTTGGGAGAACACCTTGTAGATGACGTTTACTATTCTAGTATGCAAAGGTGCATCTTTCAATGCAAACGATTTAAAAAAATAACTTGTTGAAATACGAAAAGCAAAGTGGCGAAAGCAAGCTTTTACCCGCACCATGCAAGATTTGAAAATTGATTTCCTGATAAATATATTCGATGGCATTTACGTAACCTTTGCATACAAGGGCAGTTCAGTAATGCGATTAATCGGTAATTAGTTGCAAAAATCCCACTTAACACCATTTTTATAGATGGGACATACTACTTCCTACATCCTATACTTCGGTAAAATCTCCTCCTTCCAGATCTTCAAAAGCACCCAGTGGAGTGCTCTAGCCAATTCCTCTACTCTGTGTTTGACTTGCTTATATGACAGTTGATCATTGCCAGCGGTCCAACCGTCCTATTTTTTCATGAATCTTAGGTAGATCCGGAATCTGTCGTTGACTGCGCGCGTCTCCAAGCTGATTTTTGCAATACTCTTGTCGTCTACTGCTTCGCTATATAGGTGTTCGTCATAATATACTTATCAATCTTGAGAATTTCTGCACATTGTTTATAAGGTTTACAGACTATCCTGCGCGATAACCGGTTTATACAATGCCCCGGCCTATCAGGATGTTTATGTCACCGATGACATCATAGCTATCATAGACATGCTCCAGCTGCGCATGAAATGCATCTTCTCGGCCTCGTGAGGTCAGTGCACATTGATAATGCTGTGAATTTGATCCACACTACACAAATCCTTTCGCTGATCCCCGCATTTCCACACATTCTGCCTCGTCTATCAAAGCTCTTCCAATGCAACGGTTTCGAAGTTGCGAATTTTCAGCTCATCCTTTTCTGCTTGATTGTTAGTAAAGTGGTGTTTTGGGCCACTCGTTGAACTTGACCTAACCGGTCTCGTAGTCCGCCAACCAACATAACTGACACATGCGACAGGTATTTAATTCTACCTACGGTAGGGTTATAGCACCCATGCCCGCTCACACCATTCCATTTCGCTATTACTACAGAACATGGTAGTACCCAGTCGATCGCGGCCTACAGATTAAATGTCATCAATAGACCCGCCAACATTTTTGAAAAATTTAAGATTTTCGTCAAAACCCCCTCCAAACCAAATTTCTGGCTACGCCGGCAATGTGCAAGCAACGATACTGGATTCTCTCCAGTTTGATGAAGTGTATGTTCGAGGCAGACCGGAAACAGAAACACCCCCAAATGCCTTGGGCGCTGTAACAGAGACCACCCCGTCGCACAGTGATCATCTTCCATACAAAAGCCGGACAAAATCTCAAAAGTGGCCCGAATTTGATGAAAACTGCACATTGGGGTAATTTTGTCGCACTGAATTAATATTTGATGTTATTTTTATTTCTACCTCAAAATTTTCGTACTTAGTGTGGTTCGAAAATTCAACATTAACGAATGTTGAGGTGCACAACATATGAAAATTCATTTTCAAAAAAATTGGTGTAGCGAATTTTTAGCAGAATACACATTTTTTTCAATTGTTGATAATGCTGGTAGACATTCATAAATTATATTTCGTACCTTGGAGAATCAAACACAATCATGCGTCTCCTTCAGACATATAATGAAAAATCACATTTTTTCATACCTCGGGGCAAAAAGGGGCAAAACAGCACATTCATTTTCGGAACGTACACCAATTTTCAAGTGTCATTAACTACTAGTGATCTTTCCGAACTGTTTCAAAATAAAGTACAGCCACTTTGAACATTATAATTTTAATTTAATGCATGATTTATTATTTGTGCTTCATGTCTGTGTGAGAAAAAAGCTTGTATCGACTAAATGGAAAATTATAAGTTCAGCGAATAACCTTTCAAATGAAACCAGTTCGACCCTAATCGGAATCTTAACTAAAAATATATAGTCATTTGAATAACATAGGTTTGAATACATTTTTTTACAGAATTGATCATCTATTTCACCTTTGAAGTTCTGCAAAAAATCTATCTTTCGTCTTCAAGACCTAATATTTTGAGAAAACTCCATTAAACCTCTTTACAAACAAAGAAAATGTTAAATCATGAAAAATCCAAAATAAAATTTAGAGGTTTTGTCCGGCTAGGCGACACTGCGCGTCGTCTGCAAGTTGCCCTAGCGTGCATGAATTGACAATCGTCAATGTCATTTACGTAAAAATTGTAGAACAGGGAACTTAGACATGCATGTGCTTTTCAGACAACAGGTTTAGCAAAAAGTTATTTAAAAATCGGTGAAAGACCATTCTGGTGCAGCTTCTCAGAAAGAAACTGAGTCAAAAGCCCCCTTTATATCCAAGAAGACTGAAGCCATCGCAAGGCAATCGGTCGTCCTTTTAGGCGGGGGGGGGGGAGGGTTTGGTCTAAAACCTTAAAAAGTACCCTCGAACATACACTTCATCGAACTGGAGATAATCCAGCATCGTTGCTTGCGCATTACCTTGGGTTGCATGCACTCGACCAAACCGATGAGTCTCGTAGTGCTGGAGGGCGTTCTCGCGCTGGAAAATCGAGTGCATTGGTTTTCCGTTTGAAGAAACTGTAATTTTCAATCCACGTGTAGAATTATAAT
Organism: Topomyia yanbarensis; assembly: GCF_030247195.1. Classification (NCBI taxonomy): domain Eukaryota; kingdom Metazoa; phylum Arthropoda; class Insecta; order Diptera; family Culicidae; genus Topomyia; species Topomyia yanbarensis. The sequence continues at coordinate 246,368,667 of NC_080671.1, forward strand.
AAAATTCGTTGAAGAAAGCACGACAAGTCGTGTGGATTTGTGGTGGAACTTAATTTTACATTTATATTCATGCTCCAAATATGTTTATGAAAATAAAATTAAAATTACAAAATATTTTTTTCTGTGTGGGTTTCGCGGACGACATGTAACTAACGGTGATTGGTGAGACATTTGAAGAAGTGGAGTTGTCGGTGACGGAGACAATAGACGCGATCGAGAGCAGGATGAACGGAGTCAAGCTGTAAATAACCCACCACAAGCAGCGTCAAAGCGATTCAGTGGATTCAGATCGACGTTGGAGGGCAGAATTTTGAGTGATAACCGACGACCGGTTGAGCTTCAACAATCACGTCGACTACGTCTGTGAAAAGTCGGCGAAGACAACGAGAATCATGCCAAATGTCAGCTACCGAGACGAGACGTATGCTATCTACTGTTTCGTCATCGATAGTTCAATATGAGGTTCCTGCCTGGGGTGCTGCGCTGAAAATCAAGCGGAATCGTGAAAAGCTGAACAGGACATTCCGGCTGATGCCCGTATGAGTCGCGAGTGGTTACAGAACAATATCGTCGGAGGTAGTATGCGTTCTAGCCGGCATAATCCCGAAAATGCATCACTATGGCTGAGGACTAATCCCAAATGTGACAGCTTGGGTGCATAGGAAACATGGAGATGTGAACTTACATTTGATGCAAATTTTGTACGGGCGCGGATGCTGCCGGAAGTACTTGCACCGGTTTGGACATGCTTCGGCACTCCTTTGCCCGGAGTGTGTAAACGTGCAAAGACACAGGAACCCGTGGTCTAGGTTCGGAGAAGTTTTCGTAGGGTGTGATAGTTGACAGTATCGTTGAAGAGATGTGCCACGACGAGCATACCTGGGACGCTGTAAATAGAGTGGTTACGAGTATACTCTCCGAGATGCAGAGGAAGTGGCGAAGGGACCAACAAAGTACGCCCTTGGCTAGAAAGTCGCCGTTAAATCACAAATTGGGATTCGCGAGAAATCCCGCCGCCGGGGAACTATCCGTTGGTGTAGATTAGGTCCCCCGCCGGGGACCAGTTGAGTAGTACGCAACGTAGAACCGGGTTCGAGTCATCTGGGCGCCAGTGATACGGACGTCAGACTTAACCGGAATCGCCGGACCGACCTTAACACCCTACCGGATAGCTCGTGAGTAGGGTAGATGCACAGCCGGGGATCAGACCGCGTCGAATAGCTAGCAATGGATCATTGGGGCGCCAGTGAACCAGAAGCTACGCTCCACCCGGAATCGCTGGATGGACCTTAGCACCTACTGGCTGGTCCGTAGAGTAGGCTAGGTCCATCGCTGGGGCTACATCGAGTAGATCGGAACAAAGCGGGGAGCTAATTGACTCACGGAAACGAACATCGGCATCGGGAGAAATCTACCGCTCGGTATCGGGAGAACCTGTCTCGCCTGGGAATTCTCCTTCGGAGTAGGCCAGATCCATCGCTGGGGACTGGACCGAGTAGTTCGCGAACAAGTCGGGAGCTGAACGAGTAAATGGTGCTGAATGGTACGAGAAGAAAGTTTCGGTGCAGAGTGGCACAAGGGAGCCGAAGGGCTAGGTAAATTAGACACTTTGAAGTTTGCCGCCCAGATTGTCTTCGTAGGGGAAGAGCATAAAGTTTCGACCCACTGCTAGCTTTCCGACTACCATGTAGAAATTGCCAGTCTGTGTTGATGGTGAAGAACACACCACCGTCGAGGAGTAGTGCTGTAACCCTACTGAAGGAACTAACTGCTAAGTAGTGGAATTAGAGTGGGTGCTATGCTCATAAAAAACCCCCTCCCCGAAGTAATGCCGTGAGGTAGTGCCGGGGAGGACGCAGGTTTTGTGCAAGAGTAGTGGTTTTTGGCGAGTCGAGTGGCAACACAAACCAGCTCCCTGAGACGTTACAGTTTAATATATTTTTTTCCTGCAGCCTCAGAGCTTTTTTTTAAAGTTTTTTGCTATCCTTTAAAAACAAAAACCAAAAAACACACACAGTCGATTGGTATATGAGACTCGGCCAAATAATAAATCTGAATTGAAAATAAGAAAATTTTCTGAACTATATATGAAGATATAATAGCTTATTGAGTTAAAACTATCAGCAGTAGTCTAGAAATGTCTCATTCATATACATACTAATTTCATAATAAATCCAGTGAAGATAAATTTTCTGTATTGTATTGTGAAGATATTTTTGTTCCTTACATGAGAAACTATCAACGGTCTTCTAGAAATGTTTCGCTCACATACAAATAATTTAAGGTTATATCATTCATGGTTATTCACGATAGTTTTAAATTCTTCCACATAATTGTAATTTTCCGTGTTTTGTAGTACTTGCACCGACTTTTTAGTCGTAGAAAATTAAACTTTGGTCGCATCTAAATGCAGTAGTAGTAATACAGTAGTCTAGATAGCCCAAAAAAAAATAGTAGTTTGCAATATTTTCTAAACTGCTAAGATGTAACGAGATGGAAATTTCGCTTTCGAGGTCTGGTTATTAGAGTGTTGAAATGATGATTGACATGGTCCTATATCACGCCTCTTGGTTTAGAACCGAGCATATGAACATAAGGTGTAATGCACCTTCCTTCGAACCTCTTGCTCTCGTGTACATATTTATTACCATTTATTACCGCATTTTTTCCCTAAGATATAAAACATCAGATAAGAGGCTCCATAACTTTGCCGTAGTCCTTCCTGAGTTTCAAAAGAACCTCTTGCTCTCGTGTACATATTTATTACCATTTATTACCGCATTTTTTCCCTAAGATATAAAACATCAGATAAGAGGCTCCATAACTTTGCCGTAGTCCTTCCTGAGTTTCAAAAGAACTTGATAGTGTCCCCGATACTCGGACGTAACACATCACTCGATCCATAGTCGATTTGATCAAATATGTCGGTTTAGCTAGAAACCCATATTCGTGTATTAGATCCCATAGGTGATCTCAATCGATTGTATAATATGCGGCTTTGAAATCTATAAACAGGTGGCACGTTGTAATTGCAACATTTTTGAAAGACTAGTCGAATCGAAAATATTTCGTTTGTTGTGATGCATGCCCCAGTAAAACCTGCTCTGAATTCCCCATTTTTCTCTATGGGCAGCGGTGAACACTTTGTAGGTGGCATTCAGCAATGTGATTCACTGGTATTTGCAACAATCCAGCTTATCACCTTTGTTATAGACGGGACATGTGTACTACTGCCTCATTATTTTATATGAAGAGTAAACTGAACGAATTTCTATTCGAAAGGTTCAAGCCAGCAATAAGAACGTAGGGAAACGTATATCTGCAAAAAACAAACACGGACATTTAAAAACTACAGCCATTTTCAAAATCTCTCTCGATTTAGCAGAAGCTTTTACTAGATCGAACAATCGACTAATGATACATATGCATACTATGCTGAAGTATGCTTTCCAAAATGTGATTTTGTGTAAAGGTTTGGGAGAAAAACTCTTAATTCAAACATAGAATGAAGAATTTTGCTCCCAAACATTTACGGAAAATCACCTATAATTCTCACAAGCTGACATCAGCAGCCTGGTAAATATAAACATTTGAATTGTGCGTTTATTTCCCCGGCAAGCAGTTTATCGTCTATTTATTCTTCATTAGTGGGAGGGTAACCAAATTTTCACCTCTCAAGAACTTGCGAAAAGCTACTGACAATGCAGTATGGAAGCTCCACCTCAACGGCATCCCTTATTATTGAACGCCCAGGCAGTTTAGTAACTATAATAACATATCGGAAAGAATGAAATATTCAAACCAACAGTCAGACTATAGAAATCATCAATGGGGAAACACGTGGCTGCAACCATGCGGTAGCATGCGGCTAACCGACATTTGCGATTTCTTACCTGTTTCACCATTGTGCTATATGATCGGTGTAAAGTCAGACCGGACTAAGTAGTAAAATCTCAAAAGATGGGATGATGAAAGGAATGAATCAAAAATTTCTTCTTCAGCTACCTTTCATTTGCGCCAGATTTGAAAAATGTTATCATTAGCATGAATAATGGAATAAATCCATTGCGGATAATACCGTAAAGAATGCAAGGATTCAATCTTTGTACACGTTTTTCTCTGTATCAATGTAATATCGCTTAGTCCGGTCTGGCACAAAACCGACATCTTGCATGCGCGTGCGCTTTGTATACATTTTCACTGAAGTTAGACTGGACATACGGCATTTGGTAGAAATGCGGCTGTAAATATGGGTATTTCATCAACTTTACTAAAATATGAATAACTCGTAAACGAAGCATCGTAGCTGTATAATGTAAGCGAACGAAAAATTCTACGCAAAACAGGCTACAATCCTATGCAATAATATGTGGTACTTTTGAATAAAATATCGGAGATATTTTGGTTCGAACTAGAAAATGCTAGCCGTGAGTAATCATCAAAATTTTAAAATTTTAGTTATACCAAAAAATAGCTTAATTCCTTGCGCAACTTTACACGAGCGGGATTGTTGATATCTTTTACGTAAAAGTTTTAAAAATTCAAGAAAGCGCCGCAGCCGATCCTGTAACCTTTCGCCTTAATATTAAATATTTCTTTTGATAGTAGTCCGATTTCAACAATCTATAGCTTGTTCGAAAGGTATTTGTTAAAGCTGTCTACATATAAATTGTTAAATTTGTTTATAAAAACTGCGAAAAACGTCAATTTTACGCATTCAAATATTCATATCTTGGAAACTAAACATCAGAATCAAAAAAAAATAATAGCGTTCTTACTGTTTTTTAGTTCTTTCATTTAAAATCGGTTTGGATAAGATCGGTACAGCCATTGCTGAGAAACACGAATGAGAATTTGTCCGTTATATACATACACAGACATTGTCCCAAATCGTCGAGCTGAGTCGAGTGGTATATAAGACTCGGCCTTCTGGGCCTCGGAAAAAATCTTGAAAGTTTGAGCGAATTCTATACATTTCTTTTATAAGAAATGTAAAAACCTATGAGAATTTTCGAAATGGGATTAGGGCGATGTCTGGCCCATAAACCATTGTTTCTTAAATCAAATAATAATTATTTTATCAATTCTAATGGATTGGATCTAGCCCGGTCTGATTAAGTCAAATTCTTGGGTCTAAATTATGACTGAAATCTTACTTTTATGCATAAACACTAAAGAAATTCAAGCAAAACGTAACAAATATTTGAAAATGGCGAAAGTTATTACGAAAACCACTACCACTCGAACCGTTCCAACAGCGCTTGGAAAAGAAAAACCAACTTAATCCACCTAGCAGTGAGATGAGACATTTCTTACACATATCACTGTTGGAGCATTTATTAATTTGCAGAATTTACGCGAAGTAGGCACACAACAGTTTCTTGTCTGCACGAATAAAACCTCGAATAAACTGAATAAACTATCAAAAATCAATAAAACGAACAAAATAAAAAAAGGAGCGAAAAACGAAAAAAAGGCTTTCAAATTCATAAAATGAATAGAAAGATTAATATAAATAAAATTAATTAAATTCATAAATCAAATTAGATTAGCTCATTAAATGAAAAATTAGGCAATATTTAAAAATATTTTACTATGTTTTAATTGCCGCACGGTTCTACTGTATCGATTTTGTTGGCTACTGACCTCAAATTTGCCGAAAATAGTCAACAAAATCGATACAATATTTAAAAATAGTTTTAAAACTAATAGAATAAATTAAATTGACTCAAACTAACAAATTAAATAAAATAAATTATCATGAAATAAATCAAATGAATCAAACGAATCAAATGAATCAAATGAATCAAATAAATCAAATGAATCAAAGGAATCAAATGAATCAAATGAATCAAATGAATCAAATGAATCAAATGAATCAAATGAATCAAATGAATCAAATGAGTCAAATGAATCAAATGAATTAATTGAATCAAATGAATCAAATGAATCAATTGAAACAAATTAATCAAATGAATCAAATAAGTTCGCTCAGTGGACTGTATACATGCATCAGGGACAATTTCCGTAGAATTCTGGGCGGACACATGGAACATAAGTTTTTTTACGAAAAATTTTACAGCTATTTTTAAATTAAGAATACAGTTTGAAAGGAGAACAGGTTTTTATGAGAAATTGAACAGCTATCTTAAAACTAGGAATACAGTTCGATATACAAGGTGGGAAAGGATATTTTTATGACAAAAATACAGCTATCTTCAAACTAGGATTACAGAATGCAAATGTGAATTATTTCCAACATCGGTGTTGCAGCAGTTATATCAGGAACAGAAGAGAGTAGGCGGATATGTTGACAGGTAAGAAGACCACACTTGCCACTTTCAGGCAAACGGGAGATCAGCGACATGCCAAACGTCAAGACTCTGATGCTGATCGGCTCCACAAGGCAGGACAGGGAACTTCTAAAAACGAGAAATAAAAAAGAGGAGCTAAATTGGCATATCTATCGTTTTTATGAAAATATAAATAAGGGACATAAAGGAAAGATCGCGATTTGCCAGCATATCCCGAACTGGAACATTGGGTGGTCTACCTAGGGCTCGAAGGGAATCTTTTAACTGAGACCTGGCGTCATAATTACCGGCCCATACCCAGACAACGTGCTCGATGTCGTGATAGCCCTCGTCACAAGCGCACAGACTACTCTCCGCAAGCCCAATACGTCTCAAATGCGCATCCGAGGTGTAGTGGTTGGACATAAGCCGGGACATAACACGAATGAAATCCCGATCCACATCAATCCCCCTGAACCATGACTTCGTTGATACCTTTGGGATAATGGAATGTAGCCACCGTCCAAGTTCACCATTGCTCCACAAGGTTTGCCAACTGTTGAGTGTCCTTTGATGACAAATACTAAAAAAATCGTTGAAGCAGATTGGTCTTTCGTATATATATCCATCTAATGCCCCCCTTTACTAAAGAGTTGGCCTTTCCATTGCCCGGGATAGAACAATGAGATGGGACCCAAACAAAGGTAATCTGGTAAGATTTTTTAGATAACGTATACAAGGACTCCCGTATCATCCCCAGAAAATACGAGAATTGCTTTTTGGGCTTCATCGCACGAAGAGCCTCGACAGAGCTGAGGCTTTCCGAGATGAAGTAGTGATCTGTGGGCAGAGTGCCGTGATCCCAAGGCTGTAGGGGAAAGAGGGTAACAGTGGAACTATGTAAACGTATTGTTTTCATAGTTCCACTGTTACCCTCTTTCCCCTACTAAATTGCAGCTAACTCTGCGACGTAAACTAAAGCGGGATCATTGAGCTTGAATGAAGCGGTGATAGTATTATTGAAGATACCGAAGCCAGTGGACCCTTCGAGATTTGATCCGTCAGTGTACAACATTTTGTAACAGACGACTTATCGGAATTTATTATAAAATATATTGTGAATCACTTACGGGCGTATATGGTCCGGGATTCCACGATCTTTCGTGGATGTGTCGAAGAATACAGTAGAATCAGAAATATTAGGGAGACGGACGCGGTTGGGATTATACGAAGAGGGATTGATGCGCTGTTCCATGTAGTCGAAGTACAAGGACATAAATCGGGTTTGAGAATTAAGCGCTCGTTGAGCTCTTGAAGTTTCCAATCACCAACGAGTTCAGAATGTCGCATCGGATGAGCAATCGATATGAGAGTTCCCAAAATCGATTTTCCAGCGGAAGAACGCCCTCCAGCACTACGAGACTCATCGTATTGGTCGAGTGCATGCAACCCAAGGCACAGTGGCGTAGCCAAGGGAGGGGGTGGGGGTTGGGGGTTAAAACCTCCTCCAAACCAAAATATTTGAATTGAAGAAAAAAAAAGTTTGATGCTGACTAGTTTATTAAATATTCAAATAATAATTTTGGAAGTTTATTATCTGTTCAATACGTTGAGAACCTAATGTTTCAAACGTTATGGGGATTTTTGTAAGTTTTGAGAATGGGATCTTGTAACTAATATTTTAGTGAGGAACCCATAGTTGATAAATCATGTAAATATCAAGCAAAATAGCTCAATGAAAACGCCTACATAGAAACTAATGAAAAATGGCGTTTTACGCTTGTCTCTAACAGGTGAGAATCGGTTTTTATGTACATTTGATTTTTTTTGGGTTATCACTTATATAAAGTGCCACTAGCTAATATTGGTAATAAAAAAATTGAAATTTTTCACGTTTTTCGCTATTTTGGTGTACATTTGGGTATCGAATTGAATGGCGCCAAGATTCCATAATTTGAAAACCATCAGCCTTTGGAGGTTTAGTATTTAGCAGCATAATGTTGTTGATTAATTTTTCCAGTTGGATGCATTACTAATTCCAATCAAATTTAGTTCGAGACTTAGTGTCTTCAGCAAAGTTTTCAAGAGTGTTATTGCAAATAGCTTGGTTGAAGATAGGCGGCAACAAAAAAATTGGGAGAACACCTTGTAGATGACGTTTACTATTCTAGTATGCAAAGGTGCATCTTTCAATGCAAACGATTTAAAAAAATAACTTGTTGAAATACGAAAAGCAAAGTGGCGAAAGCAAGCTTTTACCCGCACCATGCAAGATTTGAAAATTGATTTCCTGATAAATATATTCGATGGCATTTACGTAACCTTTGCATACAAGGGCAGTTCAGTAATGCGATTAATCGGTAATTAGTTGCAAAAATCCCACTTAACACCATTTTTATAGATGGGACATACTACTTCCTACATCCTATACTTCGGTAAAATCTCCTCCTTCCAGATCTTCAAAAGCACCCAGTGGAGTGCTCTAGCCAATTCCTCTACTCTGTGTTTGACTTGCTTATATGACAGTTGATCATTGCCAGCGGTCCAACCGTCCTATTTTTTCATGAATCTTAGGTAGATCCGGAATCTGTCGTTGACTGCGCGCGTCTCCAAGCTGATTTTTGCAATACTCTTGTCGTCTACTGCTTCGCTATTTAGGTGTTCGTCATAATATACTTATCAATCTTGAGAATTTCTGCACATTGTTTATAAGGTTTACAGACTATCCTGCGCGATAACCGGTTTATACAATGCCCCAGCCTATCAGGATGTTTATGTCACCGATGACATCATAGCTATCATAGACATGCTCCAGCTGCGCATGAAATGCATCTTCTCGGCCTCGTGAGGTCAGTGCACATTGATAATGCTGTGGATTTGATCCACACTACACAAATCCTTTCGCTGATCCCCGCATTTCCACACATTCTGCCTCGTCTATCAAAGCTCTTCCAATGCTACGGTTTCGAAGTTGCGAATTTTCAGCTCATCCTTTTCTGCTTGATTGTTAGTAAAGTGGTGTTTTGGGCCACTCGTTGAACTTGACCTAACCGGTCTCGTAGTCCGCCAACCAACATAACTGACACATGCGACAGGTATTTAATTCTACCTACGGTAGGGTTATAGCACCCATGCCCGCTCACACCATTCCATTTCGCGGCCTACAGATTAAATGTCATCAATAGACCCGCCAACATTTTTGAAAAATCTAAGATTTTCGTCAAAACCCCCTCCAAACCAAATTTCTGGCTACGCCGGCAATGTGCAAGCAACGATACTGGATTCTCTCCAGTTTGATGAAGTGTATGTTCGAGGCAGACCGGAAACAGAAACACCCCCAAATGCCTTGGGCGCTGTAACAGAGACCACCCCGTCGCACAGTGATCATCTTCCATACAAAAGCCGGACAAAATCTCAAAAGTGGCCCGAATTTGATGAAAACTGCACATTGGGGTAATTTTGTCGCACTGAATTAATATTTGATGTTATTTTTATTTCTACCTCAAAATTTTCGTACTTAGTGTGGTTCGAAAATTCAACATTAACGAATATTGAGGTGCACAACATATGAAAATTCATTTTCAAAAAAATTGGTGTAGCGAATTTTTAGCAGAATACACATTTTTTTCAATTGTTGATAATGCTGGTAGACATTCATAAATTATATTTCGTACCTTGGAGAATCAAACACAATCATGCGTCTCCTTCAGACATATAATGAAAAATCACATTTTTTCATACCTCGGGGCAAAAAGGGGCAAAACAGCACATTCATTTTCGGAACGTACACCAATTTTCAAGTGTCATTAACTACTAGTGATCTTTCCGAACTGTTTCAAAATAAAGTACAGCCACTTTGAACATTATAATTTTAATTTAATGCATGATTTATTATTTGTGCTTCATGTCTGTGTGAGAAAAAAGCTTGTATCGACTAAATGGAAAATTATAAGTTCAGCGAATAACCTTTCAAATGAAACCAGTTCGACCCTAATCGGAATCTTAACTAAAAATATATAGTCATTTGAATAACATTGGTTTGAATACATTTTTTTACAGAATTGATCATCTATTTCACCTTTGAAGTTCTGCAAAAAATCTATCTTTCGTCTTCAAGACCTAATATTTTGAGAAAACTCCATTAAACCTCTTTACAAACAAAGAAAATGTTAAATCATGAAAAATCCAAAATAAAATTTAGAGGTTTTGTCCGGCTAGGCGACACTGCGCGTCGTCTGCAAGTTGCCCTAGCGTGCATGAATTGACAATCGTCAATGTCATTTACGTAAAAATTGTAGAACAGGGAACTTAGACATGCATGTGCTTTTCAGACAACAGGTTTAGCAAAAAGTTATTTAAAAATCGGTGAAAGACCATTCTGGTGCAGCTTCTCAGAAAGAAACTGAGTCAAAAGCCCCCTTTATATCCAAGAAGACTGAAGCCATCGCAAGGCAATCGGTCGTCCTTTTAGGCGGGGGGGGGGGGGGAGGGTTTGGTCTAAAACCTTAAAAAGTACCCTCGAACATACACTTCATCGAACTGGAGATAATCCAGCATCGTTGCTTGCGCATTACCTTGGGTTGCATGCACTCGACCAAACCGATGAGTCTCGTAGTGCTGGAGGGCGTTCTCGCGCTGGAAAATCGAGTGCATTGGTTTTCCGTTTGAAGAAACTGTGTAAGTAGGGGTTTGCCCACTACTCGGGTTCTGGTTTGCCCGGCGAACCCTTCTTTTCAGGGCGGCCTAGGTGCCTCTACAGAATTTCGGATTTTCGTAACAACAAAAAACAAAAGTAAACAAACAAGTAATTTACTAAATTTACCGACTTTTATTTCTCCGCTTCTCTACTTCACTGCTGCTGCTTTTGATGACTGCGGAAGGCGGGGGTTTATCCGACCGGCCGGGACTCCGACGGCCGAGTTCTCCTGCTGGTATCGTTGGCTGCTATCGCAGCGGTCCTTTACAATTAGCTAGGGAGGTGAGCTTTGCTCTTTTGTTGGAACCTCCCTAGCGACAGGGCGACTGATCGCCGGGCCCACTCACTCCCCGTGAATGGCCCAGGTAGATACCGCAGTAAACTACCTCAGGTGGATCCGTTGTCCTACCTGCTTCGCCCTCCTTTGCGATTAACTGTGGAGGAGAGCTATGCTCGTTCGGCTGATCCTCCACAGTGAGGGCGGCGTGGTGTTACTGGGTCCTTGGTAATTAGCCGGAGAAGCGAGTGGCTCCTTTGCGTTTAGCTTCTGATATCCGGCGACCCAACACCACAGAACACTATGGTAACCGAACCACGACCGACACTTTTCGACGGGATTACTTGCCGTCGCACGCGCGCACTTAACTCTCAGTCCAGTGGCGGGAAACTGTCCCGGAAAAACACTATTTACGGACGTCTGTTCTACGCCGTGGTTCGTCACTTTCTGGTTTTTTCACGATGGCCGCCTTTTCCACTCCACCAAAACAAACACCATCACCACAAAACCGCACCGCCGCATAACTGTCATCTCCTTTGCAGCATAAACAGCAACCAATATAACAGCAAGAGGAGCGCGGTAACCTACCTAAGCCCTATGTTAGTTATTGACAAATGTTTAACAAAATTTTCTACACCTATCTGTACGCACAAAACCGTTCACAAACGCGAAACTATACAAAAATTTACAAGAAAAAGTGAACGGTATCGAAACAGCGGTGAGCATAAATTTTCGTAAACAATACACTACGGAGAGAGTACGCACGAAAGGGTATATTTCCACCCAGTGCTAAATTGTTACCCTGACGGGTTACAATCTCGCCCACACCGGGTGGAAAAAAAATTGACAACAATTTTTTTTCTAAACTAACACCTAACACCGATACAATAATTATGAACGAAATTAATAAATAAATAAACAAAGAAAAACTAACTACACCTAATTATTTCTTCCGCAATTTATCAATAATTCATGTCAAAAAAAACTAATCGACCGGCGGTCCTCATTGGTGAAAAGTTTGCCTGTGTTTGGTCTGATAATACTGACAGCATACGCGAAGCGAGAGGCTATCAGCCATCGTCATTACTCGGCTATGGGTTGAACCCTAAATCCAATCTGAAAACAAGATTGGTAACAACTCGAAATTCCCAAAATTCTGCAAGTGGCATTGACAATTTTCAATGTTCCAACTTGCAGGGGAACGGTTGTCGGCATTACATTGTTCGTTTTATCATCGACTGTCCAGAAATGCCTCGTGTTCTTACGGTACCAGTACTACACGCTTGTGTTGGGGTTTCTATCCAAATACATTCATACAATTATCCCATTCATTCATCCTCAATCACTGGCCTACTCGATCATTCACATTCCGATAAGCACTTCGAATTAACCCCAAAACAATTTTATCTTATCATTCACACATGCATTCATTCACTCTGTTCGATTCCGCACTCATAAATTCACTCATACAATACCGCTTAACACGTCATCATTTCTCCCACTCACAGACATTCCGGACAAAAAGTTTGTATATTCGTCCCTTTTCGCCTCAAAACGCTTCGTACATAGCAAAAGAAACGTTTGAGAGGGACCAAAGAATGACTTTCGCATAATTTAAACAGATCAAAAAGATTCCCGCTGGAATCAAACGAACCACCCCAGATTTAACCACAAACCCAAAATTATGCGAAATAAAATTTTATTCGATTCGAAATCGAAGACGCGAGGCGCTTTTTTAACCCACATCTCCCCCTAACACCCATACCATCCTGATCCGAATCAGACCACACCTGCATGATGCAGAGCCTTGGTGCGAACATCAGGGAATATGTCAAAATCGATGATCCATTCGATATGATGAATGAATCATCAAAATTGTAAATAAACAAAACAGTTCGCGAAACTGGCGTTCGCAAATTGTTTATATTCGCGGTTTTTATTTCGTTTACGGTCGGTTTCGGTGTAGTGGGACCACTCACGCGATCGAGGTGTCCCCGGCGAAGAGGGGAAAGGTGTTTTTTTTATATAGTGACCCAAACAAGGAGCAATTTTATATAATTTTGTGCACCCGTAGGTGCGAGTGTTCCCCATGAAGAGGGGTTTTTGAATAATTTGGTTTGCCGAACACGGCGGAAAGTGATGTATTCGATGCGGCCGGGGCCTTTAAGAACTGCACGGTGTAGAATTTATGTTTTAAAGTCGGTGAATTTCACCCCGCCGTTGCAGTGGCAGGCCCCGGGGCATACATTTTGTGTGAATATTTGGTTACCTCACTGCGCGAGTGGGGCGCAAAAGAATGTTATAATTTTGTTTGTCGAACACTGCAGATAGTGTTTGATTAATGCAACCGTTGACCGAATGACGGTACGATGTAGTGCACTTGTTTTTGTTTTAAGTGGAGAAGTGCACCCCACCGTCACCGGCGCTAGAGCATATATGTTGTGCGGATGTTTGTTTACCACACTGCGCGAGTGTGGCTCTGAAAAATTGCAGGAGGGATGGTTTTGAAGAACCTTCCCGCAGCAGTTTTGGTCTTCTTCGAATTTAATAGAGAGGACAGAGAAACTTATTTTATTTTTATTCGGACCAAAGTCCGTGTTGTTGCCGTCGGGAACTGACGGCTGCTTTTGGAAAACTCCCAAGTGAGTAATCCATATAAAAGCATACCGTCAGTCCACAGACGGCACGGAAAAGTTTTTATGCTGGTTTAAGGAGATTTGCTGGCCAAACTCCAAGATTTTTACCTGCTAAATCCTCCAGCTCGTAGGAGGATACACCTTTTTTTGAGACAATTTTTGCCGGTAAGTATTGTGGTCCAAGTTTAGCATTGTAAGACTCGAGTGCATTCGACAACTTCATGTTTCGACGGTACACCATTTGTCCCGTTTCAAAAGGTTTGGAGAATTTTCGATGACGCAAGTTGTACTAATGTCGAATGCCCTCGCTTGCCTTTGCCAAATTTTTGACCACAATCTCCCGGATTTTGTCTATCTGTTGGTGTCTTGTTTCTAGGTCACCCTCACCGGAAATCCTGCTGAAGTCATCGGCAGATGCCATTTCACACCCGTGTATAATGAAATGTGGACTAAACCCAGTGGAGGAATGAACGGTAGCATTTAGGATGCGCTCCACATCAGTGATGTGGACATCCCAGTTGCGCTGCTCGGTTCGAGCATATGCCCGGATTGCGGTGTTTATCGAGCGATTTGTTCGCTCCACTGGGTTAGCCTGCGAATGATAGCGGGAATTCAGCCAATGTTTGACGTTGGTTTCTTTTATGAATTGACTGAACTCCTTCGAGGTGAAAGTGGAGGCATTGTCGCTTAGCAGAATTTCCGGGCTACCATGTCGATTGAACCACTGTTCGCGTAGTATCGTACATAGTGATGTACTAGCGATTTTGCGAACGGGGGTTAACATGACGTATTTGCTGAAGACGTCGAGGACGACAAGCAAGTGTTGATTGCCACGTTTGCTTTTTGGAAGAGGACCAATATAGTCCACAGAAACCATTCGCCATGGTGCATTAGTCGCACGCGACTTACCCATTTCGGGCTGGACTGGGACGAAAGGAGCTTTGATTTCCTTGCACGTCCCACATTCTCGAATAAACTTTCGTACTTCAGATCCCATACGAGGCCAGTAATATCGTAACTGTACTTCGTGGATCGTTTTATCGTATCCCACGTGAAGCAAATTTTCGTGGGTACGTTGAATCAAATCTTGACGGAACTCGGGTGCTGGGACGAGTTTCCAACTGAACCGCGAGTCGCACGGAACAACTTTCGAGTTTACATACTTGAAAAGTTGATCATTTTCTACTTTGAAGTCGGCATAGTCGTCAGGATTTTGGATAACTTTGGACTTCATGGAACAGTACCAGTCTGAGGTGGACAAAGCGGAAACGGCTGCTACGGCCCGGGATAACGCATCTGGAACGACATTGTCCTTGCCTTTCCGGTGCTCAATAGACATGTCGTAGAGTTGCAATTCTAAACTCCAACGACTCAAACGTGAACTGGTTTTCCATTTAGTCTTCAATATCCATGTAATCGCTGACGAATCAGTGACCAGTCGAAAATGATAACCTTCCAAGTAACCTCGGAAGTGTTCAACCGCCATTATCACCGCCAGACCTTCCTTCTCAGTTGCATGATAGTTCCTTTGGGGAGTGGTCAGTTTATGCGAAAAGTAAGCAACTACTTTCTCGCCCTCGGGATACTCCTGCACCAGAACAGCAGCGACTGCTACGTCACTAGCGTCTGTCTGAAGGATGAACTCTTTGGAGAAGTCTGGTGGGACTAAAACTGGAGGAGTGACTAGAAGTTCCTTAATTTTAAGGAACGCGAGTTCTGCCTCGGAGTTCCAAACTAAGCTCTTGGTTTTCGTTTTGAGCAGATCGGTCAAGGGAGCAGTGACCTCACTGAACCGATCAATGAAGCGGCGGTAATAACCGCACATACCGAGGAAACGACGTAGTTTCGTCACGGTAACCGGTCTCTCGTAGTCGAGAATGGGTTGAATTTTGTCAGGATTGACCTTGAGTCCGTCCCGATTCAACAAATAACCAAGAAACTTTAGTTCGGGGACTCCAAAACGGGATTTTTCCAAATTGATGGTTAGGTTGGCTCTTGCTAGACAATCGGCCACTGCTTTGAGCAACTGTATGTGATGCTCGAACGTTTCGCTTACCACGATGATGTCATCTAGGTAGACGAAAACGTAAGGTTCCCATTTACCTCGTCCTAGAACCTGGTCCATCAGTCGCGCCAGAGTAGCGGGGCTGTTGACGAGACCAAATGGTAGACGGGTAAATTGGAACATACCCCTGCCGGGAACACTGAAAGCGGTATATTTGCGACTATCCTTAGCCAGGGGTACCTGGAGAAAGGCCTCCTTCAAGTCTATGGTAGACAGGTACTTCGCCTTGGGTAAGCCGCCCAATATTCGCCCAGGGTGGGGCAGAGGGTATGCATCCCGTACAGTACGCTCATTGAGAGGCCTAGCGTCTAGACAAAGGCGGATTGAGTCGTCTGGTTTCGTGACCGCCACAATATTAAGCGACCAATCCGAATCAGACTCCTCGATAATTCCCATAGACCGCCATCGGTCAACTTCTTCCCAGACCTTAGACAGTTTTTTTGGGCTCATGTGATAAGGATATCGGCAAACGGGTGCCGCACCTTGGAATTCATCTTTGATGACAATCCTGTGCTCTGTGAATGAGGTTGGGTTTAGCTTTCCGGGCTCTACTGCCTGGAAACACTTCTTTACTTCTTCTACGCGCGCTAACTGTTCCGAAGTGAGTATCGACTCACGCGGTACTTCATCTTCTTCGTCGTCTTCCGATTCCTGACCTGAGTTCAACAGAGCACAGTTTTGTATCTCAGGAGAAATCCCAAAGGCGCGCCAAAAGTCCATACCTAGAATGGAGTTGACGGTCAGATGCTCTACTACAAGAGTGCATAAGACCTTTGTCAAATTTTGAAAAGTATACGGGAGATACGCTTGTCCAATGATTGGTAAGGATTGACCATTTGCAGAACGTAGTTCGAATGGTCGTTCCAACCTTTTCAAGGGATTTTTCGAAAACTTTCGGTATAGCTTTTTAGTTATAATTGTGGCGTTACTACCACTGTCGAGTAAGGCTTTGAAGGATGTGCCGTACACTGCGACAATTGCAAATGGACGGTTATCGAACGGGTCGTCAAGGACGATGGTTTCGACGGACAATGAATTATCATAGTCCTCATCACGAGCCGGTCGAAAACTGTCGTAAATCTGGGGGTTAATAATGAGTTGTTGTTTGGAGCGCTGCTTTACTGCCAACTGCGACTTCAGTTGGTTCTGATCCCGTTTTTTAGGCAGTAAGGGCAACGAGAAACATCAAATCCTTTAAAACCACACACGATGCAGAAGACCCGATTTGGTTTCCGGCATTCCTCAAATTCATGTCCTTTGTCTCCACAATTGTAGCAGACGCCGAGCACGGGAGGACGATGCTTTTCCACCAAATACTCCAGACACATTATAGGTTTCTGCGGTGGTTCGATCGGTTTTTGATTGTTTCCTTCGAGATTCTTTCCATCCTGATTCCCTTGCTGTTTCTTTTTCTGGTTTTCAGGAGGCTTGCTTGAACCAAGAACTGCCGGTTGGGCATTCTTGTTCCAAAACGTTTTGGATTTTGCGTTGCCGTTATTCTGTCCACCTCCCTTTTGGTTTTGATTATTTTGTTTTTGTTTGTTTTGTGGTGGATTATCAGAATAAGCAGCAACTTCCCGAGAAGAACCGAAAACTTTCTGATAAATCGGCGTCTTGGAGGCGTCGATCGATTTACCAAGACTCATCAATTCTGAAAGCGTGTTCACTGGCCTGAGGATTAGCATTTGTTTATAGTCGGCTTTCAGGTTCCGCTTGAGCACGTCGAGTTTTTCGCTCGGTGCCATTGGAACCGTCATCGCACGAAATATTTTCTCCATTTCCAGGAAATATTCCTGGAAAGATTCGTTGCGCATCTGCCGGCGCTGGAGAGCCTTCATTTTGAGCGTAGCATCAAGTTCAGGATGTACAAAATTTACCTTGAGCTCGCATACAAGATGGTTCCAGTTAAACAACCGGTTTTGCGCACGCATAGCCTGATACCAGGTCAAAGCATTGCCAGTGAACAAATGCATCGCAGAATTGAAAAGTTCATCTTCGCACATTTGTTCACACGCAGCGTAATTTGCTACGGTGTCCAAAAACTCATTAAGTCCAGTTCCTTCATCAGTTCCAGCATACTTCCGAATCTTCCAATCAGCGACGCGTTGCGGGTTTCGCGAGTAATTTCTGGGGGCCACCATCGGTCCGTTTCCCGCATTGGTGGATATCGAAAAGTTCGGATATGATGGTCCCGCCAGCTGTTCGGTCAATTCAGGAACGTAAGGCTGGTTCTGAGCGTGGTACGGGGCTGTGAATCCAGTATTCTGTTTCGGTTTCTCAATAGGAAGTGATGGACATAGATTTTGTTGACCCGAGAATCCTCGCTTCAACACAAATTGATCGGGACTGGGCGCCAGTGTTGGGCGAGGAATTTCTGGTTCATCAAATGAATCGGGTACGTCCCTCAAACGCAAATCTTCCAGATCGGTCTGCAGATCCATCTCGGGAGCACTTTCCTTCTGATGTACTAGTGCCCGAAGTTCACTGACGGATTCACGAAGTGAGACAACTTCTTGAACCGTCTTTCTTAAAACTGACGAAATGGTTGTCAGTGAAGCAATCCCACCCATTAGCGTTTCAGTAGCTTTTGAAAAAGCATCAGACCCCTGAGACGCTAGGGCTCTATTATCGTCGGATTGCTGTCGCAATTGTCGAATCTCGTCCCTCATCTCGCACAAGACACGCAACAGGTCGTCCCCTACGAGCTGTTTAGAAAGAGATCCTTGGTTATCGGAAGGATTGGATCCCTGTGGAATTGCAGGTACGTCTGTACTCAGCAAATCTCCCAAAATTTCTCCATCCTCCCCTTCTTGGTTGTCGGGAGGAAGTGCTGCCTGTTCGTCACTGAAATGACTGGCATAAACTGCTAGAACTTCCTCCAGCAACCCCGAAATTTCCTGGTTGACCTCCCCTGCCGCATAATTTCGGATAACCTGGAGCCTAGACCCCAAATGAAGCAACCGTGTTCGGTAAATCTCCTTGTTTGGGCACCGGTACTGGAGATCTTCCTTGATTGTTAGTAATTTACCAAGGCAGATCTCCTTTTCTTCACCCACGTCACCCCGGAAATTGCGAACTAATTCCTTCCGAGACGACCGCTCATGCGACAAAATTCCCCGAAGACGCCGCTGCCGCTGGACACCCGAAAGATCCGAATCAGGAGAGATAAAAATGCTTCGAGATAGCAACTCAAAATCCAGCTCATCGAAATGTAAATGATCGACGCGCATGAACACACACGCTTGGTTGAATTTCTCCAACGCCATCATAACTTGCGCTATATTGGAAGAAATCACCAAGACACAAAGCATGTAAGTACTGGTACGGTAAAATTTCTGATTTTTCGCCCACTAACGATTCCCTTAAAATTTCAGGAAATCAAGCTGCTCCAAAAATGTCTCAAACCGGGTTGAGAATCCAAGGCGATTGGCCACCGCAACCGAATAAATGACAACAACCTTCAAACTACTCGTCCGGCAGACCAAACACAAACAACGCAATCCACAAATTCGGACAAAAAAAGGAAAATGCAAAAATCAAAAAATAATACCAAAAATGTAAATAAATAATAAATATACGACCGCGGAAAAATATTGCGGAAGAAACCTCACCACTGTTCTACGAAAATCCTCTATTTAGTAGAAGCACCCCACACTCCGGAAGAAAAAAATATTTTCCAAAATAGGAAAATATTTTTTTCAGTGTGTTTTGCGCTGTGCGCCAAATGTAAGTAGGGGTTTGCCCACTACTCGGGTTCTGGTTTGCCCGGCGAACCCTTCTTTTCAGGGCGGCCTAGGTGCCTCTACAGAATTTCGGATTTTCGTAACAACAAAAAACAAAAGTAAACAAACAAGTAATTTACTAAATTTACCGACTTTTATTTCTCCGCTTCTCTACTTCACTGCTGCTGCTTTTGATGACTGCGGAAGGCGGGGGTTTATCCGACCGGCCGGGACTCCGACGGCCGAGTTCTCCTGCTGGTATCGTTGGCTGCTATCGCAGCGGTCCTTTACAATTAGCTAGGGAGGTGAGCTTTGCTCTTTTGTTGGAACCTCCCTAGCGACAGGGCGACTGATCGCCGGGCCCACTCACTCCCCGTGAATGGCCCAGGTAGATACCGCAGTAAACTACCTCAGGTGGATCCGTTGTCCTACCTGCTTCGCCCTCCTTTGCGATTAACTGTGGAGGAGAGCTATGCTCGTTCGGCTGATCCTCCACAGTGAGGGCGGCGTGGTGTTACTGGGTCCTTGGTAATTAGCCGGAGAAGCGAGTGGCTCCTTTGCGTTTAGCTTCTGATATCCGGCGACCCAACACCACAGAACACTATGGTAACCGAACCACGACCGACACTTTTCGACGGGATTACTTGCCGTCGCACGCGCGCACTTAACTCTCAGTCCAGTGGCGGGAAACTGTCCCGGAAAAACACTATTTACGGACGTCTGTTCTACGCCGTGGTTCGTCACTTTCTGGTTTTTTCACGATGGCCGCCTTTTCCACTCCACCAAAACAAACACCATCACCACAAAACCGCACCGCCGCATAACTGTCATCTCCTTTGCAGCATAAACAGCAACCAATATAACAGCAAGAGGAGCGCGGTAACCTACCTAAGCCCTATGTTAGTTATTGACAAATGTTTAACAAAATTTTCTACACCTATCTGTACGCACAAAACCGTTCACAAACGCGAAACTATACAAAAATTTACAAGAAAAAGTGAACGGTATCGAAACAGCGGTGAGCATAAATTTTCGTAAACAATACACTACGGAGAGAGTACGCACGAAAGGGTATATTTCCACCCAGTGCTAAATTGTTACCCTGACGGGTTACAACTGTAATTTTCAATCCACGTGTAGAATTATAATAAAATTCGTTGAAGAAAGCACGACAAGTCGTGTGGATTTGTGGTGGAACTTAATTTTACATTTATATTCATGCTCCAAATATGTTTATGAAAATAAACTTAAAATTACAAAATATTTTTTTCTGTGTGGGTTTCGCGGACGACATGTAACTAACGGTGATTGGTGAGACATTTGAAGAAGTGGAGTTGTCGGTGACGGAGACAATAGACGCGATCGAGAGCTGGATGAACGGAGTCAAGCTGTAAATAACCCACCACAAGCAGCGTCAAAGCGATTCAGTGGATTCAGATCGACGTTGGAGGGCAGAATTTTGAGTGATAACCGACGACCGGTTGAGCTTCAACAATCACGTCGACTACGTCTGTGAAAAGTCGGCGAAGACAACGAGAATCATGCCAAATGTCAGCTACCGAGACGAGACGTATGCTATCTACTGTTTCGTCATCGATACTTCAATATGAGGTTCCTGCCTGGGGTGCTGCGCTGAAAACCAAGCGGAATCGTGAAAAGCTGAACAGGACATTCCGGCTGATGCCCGTATGAGTCGCGAGTGGTTACAGAACAATATCGTCGGAGGTAGTATGCGTTCTAGCCGGCATAATCCCGAAAATGCATCACTATGGCTGAGGACTAATCCCAAATGTGACAGCTTGGGTACATAGGAAACATGGAGATGTGAACTTACATTTGATGCAAATTTTGTACGGGCGCGGATGCTGCCGGAAGTACTTGCACCGGTTTGGACATGCTTCGGCACTCCTTTGCCCGGAGTGTGTAAACGTGCAACGACACAGGAACACGTGGTCTAGGTTCGGAGAAGTTTTCGTAGGGTGTGATAGTTGACAGTATCGTTGAAGAGATGTGCCACGACGAGCATACCTGGGACGCTGTAAATAGAGTGGTTACGAGTATACTCTCCGAGATGCAGAGGAAGTGGCGAAGGGACCAACAAAGTACGCCCTTGGCTAGAAAGTCGCCGTTAAATCACAAATTGGGATTCGCGAGAAATCCCGCCGCCGGGGAACTATCCGTTGGTGTAGATTAGGTCCCCCGCCGGGGACCAGTTGAGTAGTACGCAACGTAGAACCGGGTTCGAGTCATCTGGGCGCCAGTGATACGGACGTCAGACTTAACCGGAATCGCCGGACCGACCTTAACACCCTACCGGATAGCTCGTGAGTAGGGTAGATGCACAGCCGGGGATCAGACCGCGTCGAATAGCTAGCAATGGATCATTGGGGCGCCAGTGAACCAGAAGCTACGCTCCACCCGGAATCGCTGGATGGACCTTAGCACCTACTGGCTGGTCCGTAGAGTAGGCTAGGTCCATCGCTGGGGCTACATCGAGTAGATCGGAACAAAGCGGGGAGCTAATTGACTCACGGAAACGAACATCGGCATCGGGAGAAATCTACCGCTCGGTATCGGGAGAACCTGTCTCGCCTGGGAATTCTCCTTCGGAGTAGGCCAGATCCATCGCTGGGGACTGGACCGAGTAGTTCGCGAACAAGTCGGGAGCTGAACGAGTAAATGGTGCTGAATGGTACGAGAAGAAAGTTTCGGTGCAGAGTGGCACAAGGGAGCCGAAGGGCTAGGTAAATTAGACACTTTGAAGTTTGCCGCCCAGATTGTCTTCGTAGGGGAAGAGCATAAAGTTTCGACCCACTGCTAGCTTTCCGACTACCATGTAGAAATTGCCAGTCTGTGTTGATGGTGAAGAACACACCACCGTCGAGGAGTAGTGCTGTAACCCTACTGAAGGAACTAACTGCTAAGTAGTGGAATTAGAGTGGGTGCTATGCTCATAAAAAACCCCCTCCCCGAAGTAATGCCGTGAGGTAGTGCCGGGGAGGACGCAGGTTTTGTGCAAGAGTAGTGGTTTTTGGCGAGTCGAGTGGCAACACAAACCAGCTCCCTGAGACGTTACAGTTTAATATATTTTTTTCCTGCAGCCTCAGAGCTTTTTTGGAAGTTTTTTGCTATCCTTTAAAAACAAAAACCAAAAAACACACACAGTCGATTGGTATATCAGACTCGGCCAAATAATAAATCTGAATTGAAAATAAGAAAATTTTCTGAACTATATATGAAGATATAATAGCTCATTGAGTTAAAACTATCAGCAGTAGTCTAGAAATGTCTCATTCATATACATACTAATTTCATAATAAATCCAGTCTTCTAGAAATGTTTCGCTCACATACAAATAATTTAAGGTTATATCATTCATGGTTATTCACGATAGTTTTAAATTCTTCCACATAATTGTAATTTTCAGTGTTTCGTAGTACTTGCACCGACTTTTTAGTCGTAGAAAATTAAACTTTGGTCGCATCTAAATGCAGTAGTAGTAATACAGTAGTCTAGATAGCCCAAAAAAAATAGTAGTTTGCAATATTTTCTAAACTGCTAAGATGTAACGAGATGGAAATTTCGCTTTCGAGGTCTGGTTATTAGAGTGTTGAAATGATGATTGACATGGTCCTATATCACGCCTCTTGGTTTAGAACCGAGCATATGAACATAAGGTGTAATGCACCTTCCTTCGAACCTCTTGCTCTCGTGTACATATTTATTACCATTTATTACCGCATTTTTTCCCTAAGATATAAAACATCAGATAAGAGGCTCCATAACTTTGCCGTAGTCCTTCCTGAGTTTCAAAAGAACCTCTTGCTCTCGTGTACATATTTATTACCATTTATTACCGCATTTTTTCCCTAAGATATAAAACATCAGATAAGAGGCTCCATTACTTTGCCGTAGTCCTTCCTGAGTTTCAAAAGAACTTGATAGTGTCCCCGATACTCGGACGTAACACATCACTCGATCCATAGTCGATTTGATCAAATATGTCGGTTTAGCTAGAAACCCATATTCGTGTATTAGATCCCATAGGTGATCTCAATCGATTGTATAATATGCGGCTTTGAAATCTATAAACAGGTGGCACGTTGTAATTGCAACATTTTTGAAAGACTAGTCGAATCGAAAATATTTCGTTTGTTGTGATGCATGCCCCAGTAAAACCTGCTCTGAATTCCCCATTTTTCTCTATGGGCAGCGGTGAACACTTTGTAGGTGGCATTCAGCAATGTGATTCACTGGTACTTGCAACAATCCAGCTTATCACCTTTGTTATAGACGGGACATGTGTACTACTGCCTCATTATTTTATATGAAGAGTAAACTGAACGAATTTCTATTCGAAAGGTTCAAGCCAGCAATAAGAACGTAGGGAAACGTATATCTGCAAAAAACAAACACGGACATTTAAAAACTACAGCCATTTTCAAAATCTCTCTCGATTTAGCAGAAGCTTTTACTAGATCGAACAATCGACTAATGATACATATGCATACTATGCTGAAGTATGCTTTCCAAAATGTGATTTTGTGTAAAGGTTTGGGAGAAAAACTCTTAATTCAAACATAGAATGAAGAATTTTGCTCCCAAACATTTACGGAAAATCACCTATAATTCTCACAAGCTGACATCAGCAGCCTGGTAAATATAAACATTTGAATTGTGCGTTTATTTCCCCGGCAAGCAGTTTATCGTCTATTTATTCTTCATTAGTGGGAGGGTAACCAAATTTTCACCTCTCAAGAACTTGCGAAAAGCTACTGACAATGCAGTATGGAAGCTCCACCTCAACGGCATCCCTTATTATTGAACGCCCAGGCAGTTTAGTAACTATAATAACATATCGGAAAGAATGAAATATTCAAACCAACAGTCAGACTATAGAAATCATCAATGGGGAAACACGTGGCTGCAACCATGCGGTAGCATGCGGCTAACCGACATTTGCGATTTCTTACCTGTTTCACCATTGTGCTATATGATCGGTGTAAAGTCAGACCGGACTAAGTAGTAAAATCTCAAAAGATGGGATCATGAAAGGAATGAATCAAAAATTTCTTCTTCAGCTACCTTTCATTTGCGCCAGATTTGAAAAATGTTATCATTAGCATGAATAATGGAATAAATCCATTGCGGATAATACCGTAAAGAATGCAAGGATTCAATCTTTGTACACGTTTTTCTCTGTATCAATGTAATATCGCTTAGTCCGGTCTGGCACAAAACCGACATCTTGCATGCGCGTGCGCTTTGTATACATTTTCACTGAAGTTAGACTGGACATACGGCATTTGGTAGAAATGCGGCTGTAAATATGGGTATTTCATCAACTTTACTAAAATATAACTCGAATAACTCGTAAACGAAGCATCGTAGCTATATAATGTAAGCGAACGAAAAATTCTACGCAAAACAGGCTACAATCCTATGCAATAATATGGGGTACTTTTGAATAAAATATCGGAGATATTTTGGTTCGAACTAGAAAATGCTAGCCGTGAGTAATCATCAAAATTTTAGTTATACCAAAAAATAGCTTAATTCCTTGCGCAACTTTACACGAGAAAGTTGCGCAAAAAAATAAGCTATTTTTTGGCATAACTAAAATTTTAAAATTTTGATGATTACTCACGGCTAGCATTTTCTAGTTCGAACCAAAATCTCGTAGTGCTGGAGGGCGTTCTCGCGCTGGAAAATCGAGTGCATTGGTTTTCCGTTTGAAGAAACTGTAATTTTCAATCCACGTGTAGAATTATAATAAAATTCGTTGAAGAAAGCACGACAAGTCGTGTGGATTTGTGGTGGAACTTAATTTTACATTTATATTCATGCTCCAAATATGTTTATGAAAATAAACTTAAAATTACAAAATATTTTTTTCTGTGTGGGTTTCGCGGACGACATGTAACTAACGGTGATTGGTGAGACATTTGAAGAAGTGGAGTTGTCGGTGACGGAGACAATAGACGCGATCGAGAGCTGGATGAACGGAGTCAAGCTGTAAATAACCCACCACAAGCAGCGTCAAAGCGATTCAGTGGATTCAGATCGACGTTGGAGGGCAGAATTTTGAGTGATAACCGACGACCGGTTGAGCTTCAACAATCACGTCGACTACGTCTGTGAAAAGTCGGCGAAGACAACGAGAATCATGCCAAATGTCAGCTACCGAGACGAGACGTATGCTATCTACTGTTTCGTCATCGATACTTCAATATGAGGTTCCTGCCTGGGGTGCTGCGCTGAAAACCAAGCGGAATCGTGAAAAGCTGAACAGGACATTCCGGCTGATGCCCGTATGAGTCGCGAGTGGTTACAGAACAATATCGTCGGAGGTAGTATGCGTTCTAGCCGGCATAATCCCGAAAATGCATCACTATGGCTGAGGACTAATCCCAAATGTGACAGCTTGGGTGCATAGGAAACATGGAGATGTGAACTTACATTTGATGCAAATTTTGTACGGGCGCGGATGCTGCCGGAAGTACTTGCACCGGTTTGGACATGCTTCGGCACTCCTTTGCCCGGAGTGTGTAAACGTGCAACGACACAGGAACACGTGGTCTAGGTTCGGAGAAGTTTTCGTAGGGTGTGATAGTTGACAGTATCGTTGAAGAGATGTGCCACGACGAGCATACCTGGGACGCTGTAAATAGAGTGGTTACGAGTATACTCTCCGAGATGCAGAGGAAGTGGCGAAGGGACCAACAAAGTACGCCCTTGGCTAGAAAGTCGCCGTTAAATCACAAATTGGGATTCGCGAGAAATCCCGCCGCCGGGGAACTATCCGTTGGTGTAGATTAGGTCCCCCGCCGGGGACCAGTTGAGTAGTACGCAACGTAGAACCGGGTTCGAGTCATCTGGGCGCCAGTGATACGGACGTCAGACTTAACCGGAATCGCCGGACCGACCTTAACACCCTACCGGATAGCTCGTGAGTAGGGTAGATGCACAGCCGGGGATCAGACCGCGTCGAATAGCTAGCAATGGATCATTGGGGCGCCAGTGAACCAGAAGCTACGCTCCACCCGGAATCGCTGGATGGACCTTAGCACCTACTGACTGGTCCGTAGAGTAGGCTAGGTCCATCGCTGGGGCTACATCGAGTAGATCGGAACAAAGCGGGGAGCTAATTGACTCACGGAAACGAACATCGGCATCGGGAGAAATCTACCGCTCGGTATCGGGAGAACCTGTCTCGCCTGGGAATTCTCCTTCGGAGTAGGCCAGATCCATCGCTGGGGACTGGACCGAGTAGTTCGCGAACAAGTCGGGAGCTGAACGAGTAAATGGTGCTGAATGGTACGAGAAGAAAGTTTCGGTGCAGAGTGGCACAAGGGAGCCGAAGGGCTAGGTAAATTAGACACTTTGAAGTTTGCCGCCCAGATTGTCTTCGTAGGGGAAGAGCATAAAGTTTCGACCCACTGCTAGCTTTCCGACTACCATGTAGAAATTGCCAGTCTGTGTTGATGGTGAAGAACACACCACCGTCGAGGAGTAGTGCTGTAACCCTACTGAAGGAACTAACTGCTAAGTAGTGGAATTAGAGTGGGTGCTATGCTCATAAAAAACCCCCTCCCCGAAGTAATGCCGTGAGGTAGTGCCGGGGAGGACGCAGGTTTTGTGCAAGAGTAGTGGTTTTTGGCGAGTCGAGTGGCAACACAAACCAGCTCCCTGAGACGTTACAGTTTAATATATTTTTTTCCTGCAGCCTCAGAGCTTTTTTGGAAGTTTTTTGCTATCCTTTAAAAACAAAAACCAAAAAACACACACAGTCGATTGGTATATGAGACTCGGCCAAATAATAAATCTGAATTGAAAATAAGAAAATTTTCTGAACTATATATGAAGATATAATAGCTCATTGAGTTAAAACTATCAGCAGTAGTCTAGAAATGTCTCATCCATATACATACTAATTTCATAATAAATCCAGTCTTCTAGAAATGTTTCGCTCACATACAAATAATTTAAGGTTATATCATTCATGGTTATTCACGATAGTTTTAAATTCTTCCACATAATTGTAATTTTCAGTGTTTCGTAGTACTTGCACCGACTTTTTAGTCGTAGAAAATTAAACTTTGGTCGCATCTAAATGCAGTAGTAGTAATACAGTAGTCTAGATAGCCCAAAAAAAATAGTAGTTTGCAATATTTTCTAAACTGCTAAGATGTAACGAGATGGAAATTTCGCTTTCGAGGTCTGGTTATTAGAGTGTTGAAATGATGATTGACATGGTCCTATATCACGCCTCTTGGTTTAGAACCGAGCATATGAACATAAGGTGTAATGCACCTTCCTTCGAACCTCTTGCTCTCGTGTACATATTTATTACCATTTATTACCGCATTTTTTCCCTAAGATATAAAACATCAGATAAGAGGCTCCATAACTTTGCCGTAGTCCTTCCTGAGTTTCAAAAGAACCTCTTGCTCTCGTGTACATATTTATTACCATTTATTACCGCATTTTTTCCCTAAGATATAAAACATCAGATAAGAGGCTCCATTACTTTGCCGTAGTCCTTCCTGAGTTTCAAAAGAACTTGATAGTGTCCCCGATACTCGGACGTAACACATCACTCGATCCATAGTCGATTTGATCAAATATGTCGGTTTAGCTAGAAACCCATATTCGTGTATTAGATCCCATAGGTGATCTCAATCGATTGTATAATATGCGGCTTTGAAATCTATAAACAGGTGGCACGTTGTAATTGCAACATTTTTGAAAGACTAGTCGAATCGAAAATATTTCGTTTGTTGTGATGCATGCCCCAGTAAAACCTGCTCTGAATTCCCCATTTTTCTCTATGGGCAGCGGTGAACACTTTGTAGGTGGCATTCAGCAATGTGATTCACTGGTACTTGCAACAATCCAGCTTATCACCTTTGTTATAGACGGGACATGTGTACTACTGCCTCATTATTTTATATGAAGAGTAAACTGAACGAATTTCTATTCGAAAGGTTCAAGCCAGCAATAAGAACGTAGGGAAACGTATATCTGCAAAAAACAAACACGGACATTTAAAAACTACAGCCATTTTCAAAATCTCTCTCGATTTAGCAGAAGCTTTTACTAGATCGAACAATCGACTAATGATACATATGCATACTATGCTGAAGTATGCTTTCCAAAATGTGATTTTGTGTAAAGGTTTGGGAGAAAAACTCTTAATTCAAACATAGAATGAAGAATTTTGCTCCCAAACATTTACGGAAAATCACCTATAATTCTCACAAGCTGACATCAGCAGCCTGGTAAATATAAACATTTGAATTGTGCGTTTATTTCCCCGGCAAGCAGTTTATCGTCTATTTATTCTTCATTAGTGGGAGGGTAACCAAATTTTCACCTCTCAAGAACTTGCGAAAAGCTACTGACAATGCAGTATGGAAGCTCCACCTCAACGGCATCCCTTATTATTGAACGCCCAGGCAGTTTAGTAACTATAATAACATATCGGAAAGAATGAAATATTCAAACCAACAGTCAGACTATAGAAATCATCAATGGGGAAACACGTGGCTGCAACCATGCGGTAGCATGCGGCTAACCGACATTTGCGATTTCTTACCTGTTTCACCATTGTGCTATATGATCGGTGTAAAGTCAGACCGGACTAAGTAGTAAAATCTCAAAAGATGGGATCATGAAAGGAATGAATCAAAAATTTCTTCTTCAGCTACCTTTCATTTGCGCCAGATTTGAAAAATGTTATCATTAGCATGAATAATGGAATAAATCCATTGCGGATAATACCGTAAAGAATGCAAGGATTCAATCTTTGTACACGTTTTTCTCTGTATCAATGTAATATCGCTTAGTCCGGTCTGGCACAAAACCGACATCTTGCATGCGCGTGCGCTTTGTATACATTTTCACTGAAGTTAGACTGGACATACGGCATTTGGTAGAAATGCGGCTGTAAATATGGGTATTTCATCAACTTTACTAAAATATAACTCGAATAACTCGTAAACGAAGCATCGTAGCTATATAATGTAAGCGAACGAAAAATTCTACGCAAAACAGGCTACAATCCTATGCAATAATATGGGGTACTTTTGAATAAAATATCGGAGATATTTTGGTTCGAACTAGAAAATGCTAGCCGTGAGTAATCATCAAAATTTTAAAATTTTAGTTATACCAAAAAATAGCTTAATTCCTTGCGCAACTTTACACGAGAAAGTTGCGCAAAAAAATAAGCTATTTTTTGGCATAACTAAAATTTTAAAATTTTGATGATTACTCACGGCTAGCATTTTCTAGTTCGAACCAAAATATCTCCGATATTTTATTCAAAAGTACCCCATATTATTGCATAGGATTGTAGCTTGCTTTGTGTAGAATTTTTTGTTCGCTTACATTACATAGCTACGATGCTTCGTTTTTGAGTTATTCACATTTTAGTAAAGTTGATGAAATACCCATATTTGCAGCCGCATTTCTACCAAATGCCGTATGTCCAGTCTAACTTCAGTGAAAACGAATACAAAGCGCACGCGCATGCAAGATGTCGGTTTTGTGCCAGACCGGACTAAGCGATATTACATTGATACAGAGAAAAACGTGTACAAAAATTGAATCTTTGCATTCTTTACGGTATTATCCGCAATGGATTCATTTCATAATTCATGCTAATGATAATATTTTTCAAATCTGGCGCAAATGAAATGTAGCTGGAGAAGAAATTATTGATTCAATCCTATCATTTTCTCTTCTTTTGAGATTTTGCTACTTAGTCCGGTCTGACTTTACACCGATCATATAGCACAATGGTGAAATAGGTAAGAAATCACAAATGTCGGTTAGCCGCATGCTATCGCATGGTTGCAGCCACGTGTTTCCCCATTGATGATTTCTATAGTCTGACTGTTGGTTTGAATATTTCATTCTTTCCGATATGTTATTATAGTTACTAAACTGCCTGGGCGTTCAATAATAAGGAATGCCGTTGAGGTGGAGCTTCCATACTGCATTGTCAGTAGCTTTTCGCAAGTTCTTGAGAGGTGAAAATTAGGTTACCCTCCCACTAATGAAGAATAAATAGACAATAAACTGCTTGCCGGGGAAATAAACGCACAATTCAAATGTTTATATTATAGGTGATTTTCCGTAAATGTTTGGGAGCAAAATTCTTCATTCTATGTTTGAATGAAGAACTTTTCTCCCAAACCTTTACACAAAATCACATTTTGGAGAGCATACTTCAGCATAGTATGCATATGTATCATTAGTCGATTGTTCGATCTAGTAAAAGCTTCTGCTAAATCGAGAGAGATTTTGAAAATGGCTGCAGTTTTTAAATGTCCGTGTTTGTTTTTGCAGATATACGTTTCCCTACGTTCTTATTGCAGTTTACTCTTCATATAAAATAATGAGGGAGTAGTACACATGTCCCGTCTATAACAAAGGTGATAACCTGGATTGTTGCAAGTACCAGTCAATCACATTGCTGAATGCCACCTACAAAGTGTTCACCGCTGCCCATAGAGAAAAATGGGGAATTCAGAGCAGGTTTTACTGGGGCATGCATCATAACAAACGAAATAATTTCGATTCGACTAGTCTTTCAAAAATGTTGCAATTACAACGTGCCACCTGTTTATAGATTTCAAAGCCGCATATGATACAATCGATTGAGATCACCTATGGGATCTAATACACGAATATGGGTTTCTAGCTAAACCGACATATTTGATCAAATCGACTATGGATCGAGTGATGTGTTACGTCCGAGTATCGGGGACACTATCAAGTTCTTTTGAAACTCAGGAAGGACTATCTAATGTTTAATATCTTCGGAAAAAATGCGTTAATAAATGGTAATAAATATGTACACGAGAGCAAGAGGTTCGAAGGAAGAAACATTACACCTTATGCTCATATGCTCGGTTCTAAACCAAGAGGCGTGATATACGATCATGTCAATCATCATTTCAACACTCTAATAACCAGACCTCGAAAGTGAAATTTCCATCTCGTTACATCTTAGCAGTTTAGAAAATATTGCAAACTACTATTTTTTGGGCTATCTAGACTACTGTATTACTACTACTGCATTTAGATGCAACCAAAGTTGAATTTTCTACGACTAAAAAGTCGGTGCAAGTACTACAAAACACTGAAAATTACAATTATGTGGAAGAATTTAAATCTATCGTGAATAACCATGAATGATATAACCTTAAATTATTTCTATGTGAGTGAAACATTTCTAGAAGACCGTTGATAGTTTCTCATGTAAGGAACAAAAATATCTTCACAATACAATACAGAAAATTTATCTTCACTGGATTTATTATGAAATTAGTATGTATATGAGCGAGACATTTCTAGACTATTGCTGATAGTTTTAACTCAATGAGCTATTATTTCTTCATATATAGTTCAGAAAATTTTCTTATTTTCAATTCCGATTTGTTATTTGGCCGAGTCTCATATACCAATCGACTGTGTGTGTGTTTTTTTTTTGTTTTTGTTTTTAGAAGATAGCAAAAAACTTCCAAAAAAGCCCTGAGGCTGCAGGAAAAAAATATATTAAACTGTAATGTCTCAGGGAGCTGGTTTGTGTTGCCATCCGACTCGCCAAAAACCACTACTCTTGCCTAAAACCTGAATCCTCCCCGGCACTACCTTACGGCATTACTTCGGGGAGGGGGTTTTTATGAGCATAACACCCACTCTAATTCCACTACTTAGCAGTTAGTTCCTTCAGTAGGGTTACAGCACTACTCCTCGACGGTGGTGTGTTCTTCACCATCAACACAGACTGGAAATTTCTACATGGTAGTCGGACAGCTAGCAGTGGGTCGAAACTTTATGCTCTTCCCCTACGAAGACAATCTGTGCGGAAAACTTCAGAATGTCTAATTTACCTAGCCCTTCGACTCCCTTGTGCCACTATGCACCGAAACTTTCTTCTCGTACCATTTAGCAGCACTTACTCGTTCAGCTCCCGACTTGTTCGCAAACTACTCGGTCCAGTCCCCAACGATGGATCTGGCCTACTCCGAAGGAGAATTCCTAGGCGAGACAGGTTCTCCCGATAACGAGCGGTAGATTTCTCCCGATGCCGATGTTCGTTTCCGTGAGTCAATTAGCTCACCGCTTTGTTCCGATCTACTCGATGTAGCCCCAGCGATGGACCTAGCCTACTCTACGGACCAGCCAGTAGGTGCTAAGGTCCATCCAGCGATTCCGGGTGTCAATGTCAGCTTCTTTCTCCGAACAGCCTAGATAAGCCGTGTAGTGTCGGTAGTGGTTGTTTCAACCGGCTAAGAATTACACTACGGACTACCTGTTCCGGTGGTAACACCAAACAGGGAACCCCAATTCCATAGTGTCATGCGACCCGTGCTATGGGTAAAATTGTTGAGGGGGTTTAAAATATTCTCAATGGCGAACGGAGCCTGGGAAGAGCCGGGCGAACTCCCCAGTAACTGGCTGTGGTCCACTAGGAGGTTGATAACTCTATTATCTTTCTCCGGACAAAACCAGCCTAGAGGCCGCGTGGCATCCGGCGGGTTGAATTATGTCAGTTATGGAAATAACTGTCAAATTCATTCCCAAAGGTGGCCGCGTCACTTATGAGGAGGCAAAGAGCTTTAGACCGATCAGTCTGACCTCCTTCCTTCTCCAATCAGTGGAACGTTTAATCGACCACTACATTCGGGATGGTAGCTTGGGCGAGCACCCGCTGCATGCAATGCAACATGGATATCAGCGGGGAAAGTCTACTACCACCCTGTTACACAATGTTGTCTACAACATTGAAAAAGCTTTTTCACAAAAGCAATCAAGTTTAGGAGTTTTCTCGATATTGAAGGTGCTTTTGACAACGTGTCTTTCGAATCCACTTTGGAAGCAGCACGACGTCATGGAGTACCTTCATATATCACGAACTGGATACATGCAATGCTTAGCAACCGACATCTGTGCTCATCGGTAAGACAAGTAGAGATGAGGAAACTGAGTGTCTGCGGATGCCCTCAAGGTGGTGTGCTGTCACCACTTCTATGGAACCTTGTCGCCGATAGCTTGTTGAGAAAACTAAATGAGCTTGGGTTTCCGACGTATGGTTTCGCCGATGATTATCATATAATGATCACCGGTATTTGCATTAACACACTTTTTGATTTGATGCAACAAGCCTTATGTGTTGTTGAGCGGTGGTGGCTTCATGTTGGACTATCAGTTAATCCAAATAAAACCTCAATGGTGCTTTTCACGCAACGAAGGATTACAACCGGAGCTCGTCCATTGCAGTTTTTTGACTGTGAAATTATTGTCGAAGATCCAGTTAAGTACGTTGGGGTAATTCTCGACTCAAAACTTAATTGGACAGCTCACATTGATTTCAGGATCAAGAAAGCTTGCATGGCCTTTGGCCAATGTAGACGGGCTTTCGGCAAATCCTGGGGACTCAAACCCAAGTACATTCAGTGGATCTACACAACAATTGTTAGACCAATACTGCCATACGGGTGCCTTGTTTGGTGGCAGAAGGGAGGAGTCATGACAATCCAATCAAAGTTAAACCATCTTCAGAGGACGGTCTTGATGGCGATGACTGGTGTGTTCTCGACAACACCTACTGCTGCTCTCGAGGCACTCTTGAACATAAAACCACTACATGTGTTTCTGAAAGAAGAAGCACTTTCTTGTGCATACCGTCTTAATGTTACTGGGCTCTGGAACAGTAACCCAATAGATCGTGTAACTAGCCACACAGGACTGTGGCCCCAAATGGTTACTTGGGATGAATATGCACTTGCTCCCAGTGACCTTACACTCACATGTAGTTTTCCTACTAAAACTTTCAATGTGAGAATTCCTCTTCGTGAGGAATGGCTGTCTGGCTGGCTGGAGCGACAACTTGAAGAATACGTAGTTCGTTATACGGACGGTTCTTTGTCTATTGTCATGAGATGAGATTAAACCAATCTCATTCGCTTGGTAGATACTGTACCGTATTCCAAGCAGAAATCTTTGCGATTCTGTGTGGCGTACAATCCACACTTCAACAGGGAATTTGCGGTAAAAGAAACTATTTTTGCTCTGACAGTCAGGCTGCCGTGAAAGCACTTAGTTCGGCAGATTCGAGATCGAAATTAGTAATCGCATGTCGAACTCAAATCGAAGAACTTAGCATTTCAAATGCTATCTACCTTCTATGGGTACCCGGTCATTCCGGTATTACTGGAAATGAATGGGCGGACGAATTGGCTAGAGCTGGCGCTGCGACTGATTTCGTTGGTCCAGAACCAGTTCTATCTCTGTCAATAAGTTGCATAAAGCACAAGATTCGCTCTTGGGCTGCATTCGAACATGCCAACCATTGGCGTAGCTTGCAAACTTGGTTCAAACAAAGGCTTTTCTGCCGGATGTGAGTCCGAAAATGTCAAGAAATTTGTTGCATTTTTCCAAGCACAACTGCAGTATTCTGGTCAGGGCACTGACTGGACATTGCAAACTCAATTATCACATGGCTATTATTCAGCGCGCTGAGTATTATTCATGTGATCTTTTGTGAATCCGATTACGGAACATCATATCATTTGATATGCAATTGCCCTGTATTAATGTAATTGGGCATCCGGATTTTTGGTTCTCCATACATAGATGAACCTATGTACAGAGAGCTGAAATTTAAGGATATGCTTTTGTTCCTAACCCAGTGTGGTAAAGAGCTATAGTTTTTTAGCCGTATTTGAATGACAATATCTCTTCGGGGGTGTTGTCGTTCTGTTATCTCAATATCCCCTCGAGGGTGTTGATATATCCGCTCACTGTTTGAGTAGAGGTTCTAAATCTCTCCGGGGGTTGGAAGTTTTATTCCTGCTGTTGTAGCACCTGCAGATCGTTCAGCATCACTCCGGGGGTGCAGAATGCTCTGTTTCAATTGTTATGTGTCGTTGTTTTCCTTACCCCTAACCTTACCACTTCCCCAATCCTTCCCATCAGGAAAATAATGAAAAGACGATTCTTGGCAAGGCACAAATCTCCGATCAACATGGGGAACGTGCCATTTGAGCCAGACGCTACTGATTCCTGATTCCTGATACTCGTTCAGCTCCCGACTTGTTCGCAAACTACTCGGTCCAGTCCCCAACGATGGATCTGGCCTACTCCGAAGGAGAATTCCTAGGCGAGACAGGTTCTCCCGATAACGAGCGGTAGATTTCTCCCGATGCCGATGTTCGTTTCCGTGAGTCAATTAGCTCACCGCTTTGTTCCGATCTACTCGATGTAGCCCCAGCGATGGACCTAGCCTACTCTACGGACCAGCCAGTAGGTGCTAAGGTCCATCCAGCGATTCCGGGTGGAGCGTAGCTTCCGGTTCACTGGCGCCCCAATGATCCATTGCTAGCTATTCGACGCGGTCTGATCCCCGGCTGTGCATCTACCCTACTCACGAGCTATCCGGTAGGGTGTTAAGGTCGGTCCGGCGATTCCGGTTAAGTCTGACGTCCGTATCACTGGCACCCAGATGACTCGAACCCGGTTCTACGTTGCGTACTACTCAACTGGTCCCCGGCGGGGGACCTAATCTACACCAACGGATAGTTCCCCGGCGGCGGAATTTCTCGTGAATCCCAATTTGTGATTTAACGGCGACTTTCTAGCCAAGGGCGTACTTTGTTGGTCCCTTCGCCACTTCCTCTGCAGCATCCGTGTCCGTACAAAATTTGCATCAAATGTAAGTTCACATCTCCATGTTTCCTACGCACCCAAGCTGTCACATTTGGGATTAGTCCTCAGCCATAGTGATGCATTTTCGAGATCATGCCGGCTAGAACGCATACTACCTCCGACGATATTGTTCTGTAACCACTCGCGACTCGTACGGGCATCAGCCGGAATGTCCGGTTCAGCTTTTCACGGCTCCGTTTGGTTTGCAGCGCAGCACCCCAGGGAACCCTATATCGAAGTATCGATGACGAAACGGTAGATAGCAGACGTCCCGTGCTGCTTCTCGGACAGCCGACGTTTGGCATGATTCTCGCTATTGCTTTTGTTGCCCTCGCCGAATTTTCGCAAGCGTAGTCGACGTGGTTGTTGAAACTCAACCAGTCGTCGGGTATCACTCCAAATTGCTACAGTGCACAGTGGTCCCAAAGAGCAAAAAAAGAGGCTTTTAGATTGCATCAAAACTGTTGACTATAGTAATGTGGTGTTTTTGAGAAAGTTTCTTGGAATGGAACTCCCCTTCTTTATATCTTATCGAATTTATGATTAAACCCCCTAGTAGTGAGTTACGAAATTTATTTTCTTCAATAATTCAGATAGATAAACACTTACTTCAGCAAACTAGTGGAGACACTCATTGCAAACATTTTACCTGAAGACTTGAACTCTCTAGCTTTTATGCTTTTTGAGATATAGGGCATTATTTGTGAAAGGCCCCTTAAAAGCAGTTTTTAAATCATAAGTTTTCTTCTAGATTTTTTCCACTACATAAATGTTCTAGAACATTGTTTAAACTGTTAAACTGCATTACTTTGCCAAAGTCAGAAACTTGATATCGCTAGTATGTGTGGAGATATTCACGCTCCTTGATTGAAAATAGCTCTTTTTCCAATGCGGATAACTTTTAAGCGGGCAACAACGAGCAAACCACTCGATAAACAAATTAAAGTGCAAGAAAAGCACAACCAATGCTGGAAAAACCAGATCTCCCCAAGGCGGCCCTTTATGGAAATACTAGAGTTGAAGTTTGTCTCATTCCATATATTACAATTAGTTCAATTACATTACTATATATTACTATTAGCTCTGAAATGAAGGGTTAAAGTCGCAATAATTAGCCTTTCTTACTTATGTTGGCACGTCTTAAGTAAATCGAAAGTTACAGTTGTTTAACAACTTAATACATACGTCTGACATTAGAAACTGACAATTCCGTTGCGCCTACTTCATAACAATAGCGCAAGTGCAACAAAATGGTAAATAGGGGAACATGCATTTGATGACGGAATGAGACAAACTTTAACTCGACTATTTCCATAGATGGCCGCCTTGGGGAGATCTGATTTTTCCGACATTTGTTGTGTTTTTCTTGCACTTTAATTTGTTTAGCGAGTGGTTTGCCCGCTTAAAAGTTATCGGTATTGGAAAAAGAGCTATTTTCAATCACGAAACGATAATATCTCCACACATACTAGCGATATCAAGTTTCCGTCTTTGACAAAGTAATGCAGTTTAACAGCCTAAACAATGTTCTAGAACATTTATATAGTGGAAAAAATCTAGAAGAAAACTTATGATGAAAAAACTGCTTTTAAGGGGCCTTTCACAAATAATCCCCTATATTTCAAAAAGCATAAAAGCTAGAGAGTTTAAGTCTTCAGGTAAAATGTTTGCAGTGAGTTCTCCACTAGTTTACTGAAGTAAGTGTTTGTCTATCTGAATTATTGCAGAAAATAAATTTCGTAACTCACTACTAGGGAGATTAATCATCAATCCGATAAGACAGAAAGAAGGAGAGTTTTTTCTCGAAGACACCACATTGCTAAAGTCAACAGTTTTGATGTAATCTAAAAAAACGCTGTTTTGCTCTTTGGGACCACTGTGCAGTGCACGCTTCGATGCAATCACGTGCCCTCAACGGTGATCTGCATCCGCTGTACCGCTTTGCAGTTACTGACCAACAACTTGTGGTGAGCTATTTGCAGCTTGATCCCGTTCATTCAGCTCTCGATCGCGTCTATTGTCTCCGTCACCGACAACTCCACTTCTTCAAGTGTCTCACCCATCACCGTTAGTTACATGTCGTCCGCGAAATCCAAGATTTTCACTTTCCTGGGCAGCCGCAGAATTATTACCCCATCGTACATCGCGTTTCAAAGAGTTGGACTAAGAATGGAGCCTTGAGGAACGCCCACTGTGACTCGCATTGACTTCTGCACTTCGCTAGTCTCTTATAGCAGCTCTCTGCTCTAGAAGTAGCTCTTCATGATCTGGCGTAGATAGTCGGAAACCCTCATTCTGTGCAGCGCTGCAGCGATGGCTTCCCAGCTGGCGCTGGTAAATGCATTCTTAACATCTATCGTGACTACAGCAATTTCCTCTTCACTTCTGTTTAGATACTTTCTCAGAACTCTTGAGCACTGTCTGAATTGCATCCACTGTCGATGCTCCTTGCCGCAATTCGAGCTGCATCTTGGGCAGTCCGCGCTTCTCCTTTATGCCATTTTTTTGAGAAACCAGTTTCTAAATTTAGGAAATAAACGAAACAACGTAAATTTCAATAACAAAATTAAATAACTGTTTTTGCCTTTCTCATATAGAAATGTTATGCAATCACTATAAAAATCGTCAACCTAATCCCGGCCTAAATTTTTTGACCTATATAGGCTTAGGTAGGAGTATGCAATGAGGGGTTGCTACTTTAAAATTAAAACTAGTTTAAAATTTCTTAACAAGTTGAAAATTTTAGGTAGGATCCAGACCCCTCGGATCTTCCTCCTTGATCCGCCGCTAGTTTCAAGCGATGTTTCAGTGTCGACACATCGTATCTCAAGATCTTGGCTGTCGATCCATTGTATGTATTTGCGACTCGTACTGAATAGGTAATATACATTTACAGCATTGTATTGAACATAATCAGCCATGGAATCGTAGTTTGGACAAATGAGAAAGGCACAATAGCACCACTAGGTGGATTAAAACAGGTTTTTTTTATTTAGTTCGTTTATTTGTTAGGCACAAATGCGTTAGCTTAGCGGTGCCAAATTCATTTTTTTACATTTTGGATATCTTAAAACTAGAAGGTTACAAATTTGAAATATTTTTTACAACAAGGGGGATTTTTACAGCAATCTTAAAGCTAGAAATGCAATGCTATATACAAAAGTAGGATACAATAGGTTTTCAGAATTTTTTTTTGCAGCAATCTTAAAACTAGGAATCGAGTTTGATATACAAAAGGAGGAACATAAGTTTTTTTACGAAAACTTTTGCAGCTATTTTTAAATTAAGAATACAGTTTGAAAGGGGAACAGGTTTTTATGAGAAATTGAACAGCTATTTTAAAACTAGGAATGCAGTTCGATATACAAGGTGGGAAAGAATATTTTTATGACAAAAATACAGCTATCTTAAAACTAGGAAAACAGAATGCAAATGTGGATTATTTCCAACATCGGTGTTGAAGCAGTTATATCAGGAACAGAAGAGAGTAGGCGGATATGTTGACAGGTAAGAAGACCAGACTTGCCACTTTCAGGCAAACGGGAGATCAGCGACATGCCAAACGTCATGACCCGGGTTGATGAGTGGGATTCATCGGACCAGCGGAATCGGGTCGCTCTCGCCTCAAATTGCGTGGCAAAGGCGACGGCGGTCACATAATGGCACTCTGATGCTGATCGGCTCCACAAGGCAGGACAGGGAACTTCTAAAAACGAGAAATAAAAAAGAGGAGCTAAATTGGCATATTTATCGTTTTTATGAAAATATAAATAAGGGACATAAAGGGAAGATCACGATTTGCCAGCATATCCCGAACTGGAACTTTGGGTGGTCTACCTAGGGCCCGAAGGGAATCTTTTAACTGAGACCTGGCGTCATAATACCCGGCCCATACCCAGACAGCGTGCTCGATGTCGTGATAACCCTCGTCACAAGTCACAGACTACTCTCCGCAAGCCCAATACGCCGCAAATGCGCATCCAAGGTGTAGTGGTTGGACATAAGCCGGGACATAACAGGAATGAAATTTCGATCCACATCAATCCCCCTGAACCATGACTTTGTTGATACCTTTGGGATAATCGAATGTCACCGTCCAAGTTCCCCATTGCTCCACAAGGTTTGCCAACTGTTGAGTGTCCTTTGATGACAAATACTAAAAAAAATCGTTGAAGCAGATTGGTCTTTCGTACATGTATCCATCTAATGCCCCCCTTTACTAAAGAGTCGGCCTTTCTATTGCCCGGGATAGAGCAATGAGATGGGACCCAAACAAAAGTAATCTGGTAAGATTTTTTAGATAACGTATACAAGGACTCCCATATCTTCCCCAGAAAATACGAGAATTGTTTTTGGGCTTCATCGCACGAAGAGCCTCGACAGAGCTGAGGCTTTCCGAAATGAAGTAGTGATCTGTGGGCAGAGTGTCGATGATCCCAAGGGTGTACTGAATTGCAGCTAACTCTGCGACGTAACTAAAGCGGGATCATTGAGCTTGAATGAAGCAGTGATAGTATTATTGAAGATACCGAAGCCAGTGGACCCATCGAGATTTGATCCGTCAGTGTACAACATTTTGTAACAGTCGACTTATCGGAATTTATTATAAAATATATTGGGAATCACTTACGGGCGAATATGGTCCGGGATTCCACGATCCTTCGTGGATGTGTCGAAGAATACAGTAGAATCAGAAATATTAGGGTGATGGATGCGGTTGGGATTATACGAAGAAGGATTGATGCACTGTTCCATGTAGTCGAAGTACAAGGATATAAATCGGGTTTGAGAATTAAGCTCAACGAGCCTCTTGAAGTTTCCAATCACCAACGAGTTCAGAATGTCGCATCGGATGAGCAATCGATATGAGAGTTCCCAAAATCGATTTTCCAGCGGGAGAACGCCCTCCAGCACTACGAGACTCATCGTATTGGTTGAGTGCATGCAACCCAAGGCACAGTGGCGTAGCCAAGGGGAGGTTTTGGGGGTTAAAACCCCCTCCAAACCAAAATATTTCAATTGAAGAAAAAAAAGTTTGATGCTGACTAGTTTATTAAATATTCAAATAATAATTTTGGAAGTTTATTATCTGTTCATTACGTTGAGAACCTAATGTTTTAAACGTTATGGGGACTTCTTGTAAGTTGTGAGAATGGGATCGTGTAACTAATATTTTAGTGAGGAACCTATAGTTGATAAATCATGTAAATATCAAGCAAAATAGCTCAATGAAAACGCCTACATAGAAACTGATGAAAAATGGCGTTTTACGCTTGTCTCTAACAGGTGAGAATCGGTTTTTATGTACATTTGATTTTTTTGGGTTATCACTTATATAAAGTGCCACTAGCTAAGATTGGTAATAAAAAAATTGAAATTTTTCACGTTTTTCGCTATTTATGGTGTACATTTGGGTATCGAATTGAATGGCGCCAAGATTCCATAATTTGGAAACTATCAGCCTTTGGAGGTTTAGTATTCAGCAAATTTAGTTCGAGACTTAGTATCTTCAGCAAAGTTTTCAAGAGTGTTAATGCAAATAGCTTGATGGAAGATAGGCGGCAACAAAGAATGTGGGAGAACACCTTGTAGATGACGTTTACTATTCTAGTATGCAAAGGTGCATCTTTCAGTGCAAACGATTTAAAAAAATAACTTGTTGAAATACGAAAAGCAAAGTGGCGAAAGCAAGTTTTTATCCGCACCATGCAAGATTTGAAAATTGATTTCCTGATAAATATACTCGATGGCATTTACGTCACCTTTGCATGCAAGGGCAGTTCAGTAATGCTATTAATCGGTAATT
This sequence comes from Topomyia yanbarensis, assembly GCF_030247195.1. Lineage (NCBI taxonomy): Eukaryota > Metazoa > Arthropoda > Insecta > Diptera > Culicidae > Topomyia > Topomyia yanbarensis. The sequence goes on from NC_080671.1 coordinate 246,410,884, forward strand.
AGTTGCAAAAATCCCACTTAACACCATTGTTATAGATGGGACATACTACTTCCTACATCCTATACTTCGGTAAAATCTCCTCCTTCCAGATCTTCAAAAGCACCCAGTGGAGTGCTCTAGCCAATTCCTCTACTCTGTGTTTGAGTTGCTTATATGACAGTTGATCATTGCCAGCGGTCCAACCGTCCTATTTTTTCATGAATCTTAGGTAGATTCGAAATCTGTCGTCGACTGTGCGCGTCTCCAAGCTGATTCTTGCAATACTCTTGTCGTCTACTGCGTCGCTATTTAGGTGTTCGTCATAATATTATACTATACTTATCAATCATGAGAATTTCTGCACATTGTTTATAAGGTTTACAGACTATCTTGTGCAATAACCGGTTTATACAATGCCCCGGCCTATCAGGATGTTTATGTCACCGATGACATCATAGCTATCATAGACATGCTCCAGCTGCGCATAAAATGCATCTTTCTCGGCTTCGTGAGGTCAGTGCACATTGATAATGCTGTGGATTTGATCCACACTACACAAATCCTTTCGCTGATCGCCTGCCACTTGATACGCGTTGGCGCATTTTGCCCAGCTCTTGCACCGTCGCTCGATCCCCGCATTTCCACACATTCTGCGCCGTCCATCAAAGCTCTTCTAATGCTACGAATTCGAAGTTGCGAATTTTCAGCTCATCATTTTCTGCTTGATTGTTAGTAAAGTGGTGTTTTGGGCCACTCGTTGAACTTGACCTAACCTGTCTCGTAGTCCGCCACCCAACATAACTGACACATGCGACAGGTATTTAATTCTACCTACAGTAGGGTTATAGCACCCATGCCCGCTCACACCATCCCATTTCGCTATTACTGCAGAACACGGTAGTACCCAGTCGATCGCGGCCTACAGATTAAATGCCATCAAAAGACCCACCAACATTTTTGAAAAATCAAAGATTTTCGTCAAAACCCCCACCAAACCAAATTTCTGGCTACGCCGACAATGTGCAAGCAACGATACTGGATTCTCTCCAGTTTGATGAAGTGTATGTTCGAGGCAGAGCGGAAACAGAAACACCTCCAAATGCCTTGGGCGCTGTAACAGAGACCACCCCGTCGCACAGTGATCATCTTCCATACAAAAGCCGGACAAAATCTCAAAAGTGGCCCGAATTTGATGAAAACTTCACATTGGGGTAATTTTGTCGCACTAAATTCATATTTGATGTTATTTTTTTATTTTTATTTCCACCTCAAAATTTTGGTACTTAGTTCGTGGTTCGAAAATTCAACATTAAAGAATGTGCACAATATATGAAAATTCATTTTCAAAAAAATTGGTGTAGCGAATTTTTAGCAGAATACACATTTTTTCAATTGTTGGTAATGCTGGTAGATATTCATAAATTATATTTCGTACCTTGGGGAATCAAACACAATCATGCGTCTCCTTCAGACATATAATGAAAAATCACATTTTTTCATACCACGGGGCAAAAAGCACATTCATTTTCGGAACGTACACCAATTTTCAAGTATCATTAACTACAAGTGATCTTTCCGAACTGTTTCAAAATAAAGTACAGCCACATTGAACATTATAATTTTAATTTAATGCACGATTTATTATTTGTGCTTCATGTTTGTGTGAGAAAAAAAGCTTGTATCGACCAAATGGAAAGTTATAAGTCCAGCGAATAACCTTTCAAATGAAACCAGTTCCACCCTAATCGGAATCTTAACTAAAAATATATAGTCATTTGAATAACATAGGTTTGAATACATTTTTTTACAAAATTGATCATCTATTTCACCTTTGAAGTTCTGCAAAAAATCCATCTTTCGTCTTCAAGACCTAATATTTTGAGAAAACTCCATTAAACCTCTTTACAAACAAAGAAAACGTTAAATCATGAAAAATCCAAAATAAAATTTAGAGGTTTTGTCCGGCTAGGCGACATTGCGCGTCGTCTGCAAGTGCGTGCATGAATTGACAATCGTCAATGTCATTTACGTAAAAATTGTAGAACAGGGAACTTAGACATGCATGTGCTTTTCAGACAACAGGTTTAGCAAAAAGTTATTTAAAATCGGTGAAAGACCATTCTGGTGCAGCTTCTCAGAAAGAAACTGAGTCAAAAGCCCCCTTTATATCCAAGAAGACTGTAGCCATCGCAAGGCAATCAGCCGTCCTTTTAGGCGGGGGGGGGGGGGGGGTGGTCTAAAACCTTAAAAAGTACCCTCGAACATACACTTCATCGAACTGGAGATAATCCAATATCGTTGCTTGCGCATTGCCTTGGGTTGCATGCACTCGGCCAATACGATGAGTCTCGTAGTGCTGGAGGGCGTTCTCGCGCTGGAAAATCGATTTTAGGAATTCTCATATCGATCGGCTGTGATAAAAGTTATGGGCAGATTCCCCATTCAAGAAGTGGTAGAACGCTCATATGAAGGCTTCGTGATCGCCAAAATCAATGGCGTCTTCGTGTGTAGCTATTACGCTCCTCCAAGGTGGACAGTAAAGCAGTTCAGCCTAGTGCTGGAGCAGTTAACCGAGTAGTTGATCGGTCGGAAGCCGGTAGTCATTGGTGGTTACTTCAACGCCTGGGGTTTGGAGAGTAACCTGAGAGACTTAAAAAATCAGATTGCCCCAAAGAACTGTGACGAGAAGTAGACGCTTATCCCTGGGGTGACGCGTACCTAGTCGTGATGGCGAAAATGAAGGGTTCGACGACGCCAGCCAAAATATGCCCGAGTAAGCTGAATATAATTATCGAGGGTCTTTTACCCGAAGCACGATCCAACTATCTGGCCACCAACACCGTACGGCGAAGAAGAAGGAGCACACACGGACGATTGGTAAGTAACGATGAGCTCGACAAAGCATCGAAGTGTCTGAAATCAAAGAAATCCCCCGGTCCGGATAGAACACCAAACGTGGCGCTGAAATCTGCGATCCTGGCATATCCGGACGTGTTCAGGATGGTGCTGCAGATGTGTTTAAATAAAGGTTCCCCGAAATTTGGAAGGTATAGAAGCGGGTACTGCAGCCGAAGCCGCGCGGACTAACTAAGAGGCAGCTAGGATTGCGCAAGAAGCCTTAACAGTGGATGCAATTCTGACAATGTTTAAGAGTGCTGAGAAGGCAACTAAACAGAAGTGCAGAGGATATCGATACTGGGCTGTGGTCATGATAGATGTTAAGAATGCATTTAACAGCGCCAACTGGACAGTCATTGCTGCAGCGCTGCACAGAATGAGGGTTCCCAACTATCTATGCTAGATACTGAAGAGCTACTTATAGAGCAGAGTGCTGCTGTGCGAGACGAGCGAAGGGCAGAAGTCAATGTCATTCACAGCGTACGTTCCTCAAGACTCCATTCTTGGTCCAACTCTTTGGAACGGGTATACGATGGGGTCATAACTCTTCGGCTGCCCAGGAAAGTGAAAATCGCGCACACAAAAAAAATGAAATTTAAACGTCTTGTTAATCAATACGAATGTAAACATATAAAGATTGAATCAAAACTTTGATTGAAAATTACGTTAAAATCAATGCACTCAATTAGAGCATCAAAAAGTATTCAATTTTACACTTTCGTTCGTGTAATATTACATGTCATTTACAGCAATAAGCGTGTAAAAAATACATTGAAGTGCATTGGTTTTCCGTTTATGACAACTGTAAATTTTCAATCCACGTGTAGAATTATAATAAAATTCGTTGCTCCAAAAATGTTTATGAAAATAAACTTAAAATTACAAAATATTTTTTTCTGTGTGAGTTTCGCGACGACATGTAACTAACGGTGATTGGTGAGACATTTAAAGAAGTGGAGTTGTCGGTGACGGAGACAATAGACGCGATCGAAAGCTGGATGAACGGAGTCAAGCTGTAAAT